>NC_051156.1:75333613-75601028 GCF_013339745.2 Dermacentor silvarum | reverse complement strand
TGCTGAAAAGACCAAGGTCATCCACTGCTGCAAGTCAGGTACGTGTCATTATTGTAAGTTTCAGTATTTCATACTGCGAATAACAAAAAGCAGCTACAAGTCTTACTGCATGAGGTGCAAACTATGACGTGTCCAAGCCGCCAGTGTGCTTCCTGAGCCAAGAAACGCATAGTCTTGAGTGCTGCCTCGCGCATCGATGTGTCACGACACGGAGAAAGCGGGAATTGTTTCGTGCTAGCACTCGATCGTGACGCGCACGTTTCTTCGGAGTGCAGTTACAACCAACGTTGCTTGCAACCAAGGATCACGAGGGTTGCAATGTGGGCTTTTTGGTAACGCATCTTGCAGGGTTTATGGTAGCGCGATTTATTTTGGAAGGACGTGCCATAAAATTAATTGAATCATTCACGTGTAACAGCAACGATCTTAGCCTGGAACAATGCAACGCACAGGATCTACCATTGTAAGAGGGAACAATCGAGCACGTGACCAATGCTCCATGAGGTGCCATCTGCTGGTGCCTGGCACCCGCTTGGTGCAGAAAGCCACTGGCGCTCTGTGCTCCGTGTGTCGTCTGCTACTACCAAGCACTGGGCGGTGTAATTGCAGACAATGCATGGAGCGTACTGCCTCAGCCGCACTCTGTGCCTGTGCCGAGCGGGTGCCAGCAGATGGCACTTTACAGAACAACAGCCACACGCGTGCATGTTCCCTCTAATAGTGGTACCTAAGCTGACCTACGTCCTTGTGTCAACGCTGTTTCTATGTACAAGGCAGGGTATTTGCAAAAGGACACAGCCGGAGGTGGCTAATGGCAGAATAATAGCAGACTCCCTAGGGAGTGCATTTTATCAGGGTCCTGTTCATTACCCGAGATAGAGTTGGTAAACCTGCACCTTCCTGCACCATTATGAAGTTAGCACGCGGCACATACACTGTCGCACCCATAATTCAATTTAATATATAGAGAGCAACACAGCTAGTCCTTTTTTGCGCTACATATTAATCAGTGAACTGGCTTTACGCAAGAGTGGTAATCTCACCGTTGCCTTCCTATGCCCTATGTATGTTTCTTGTGAATGTGACACTTGTTTGTAGTTGGTATCCCTAGAAGATAAAATTTCTTATTTGTTTGCTCTTTCAGATGAACCTGGAAAACCTGAACAGCCCTTCAACGAATGTCAGTAGTGTTTAATCGAGCGAGAATGAAGCTGATAATCTTAGGCACATCAACTCCAATTTTGCTTCAGAAATGTATGCTTGTGCAAGCACGAGTGCACATGTCAGCGACGTAGAAGACACTAACCAAGCTGCAAGTGAAATAGGCACTGCGTATGAATGTACAGTGAACTTCAGTTGCGATGAATTCAGTTCTGTCTTTGAGTTGAGTGATGATGGTTCGGAAGTGGATGGATGAAGGGCACAAGGGTGATGCAGACAGTGAACCAGAGAATAGTGCTGAAGAAAGTGAGCATGCAGTACATGTACTTCACAAAGCTCTCGGAGGAGTACCTTCCAAACCAGAAAACAACAAGGGCACAGGCTATGCTGCTCATACTGGCATATGTTGTTATTTCAGGTCTTACGTGGGCACAACTACAAGGACTTCTCATTTTAATAAATGCTCTGTTTGGGGAGAAAGTTGTGCCATGCACTACATATGATATGAGGAGGCTGTGGAAAAACAGAAAAGCACTGAGGATCCATCTATACTGCCAGCCCTGTCATCAATAACTGGGAAGATACAATGATGCCAAAGACGAAGACACCATCAATTGTGCTTCTTGCAGCAGTGAGAAGCTGCAACATTTAATTATTACTGCAAGTTTTTTTCTGATATTCAATATTAAGCAGCAGCTTCTGGTACTGCTAAAACAGGATTGGCAGTACCTTGCTTTCTAATTTGCAGAAGATTGCATCTGCTCCTCATGTGTCAAGTGTTTTTGCTGACATCACGAATGGCATTCTCTACCGCAGTGTTAGAAAGCAGAGGAACATAACATGGAACGACATCACTTTGACCATGAACACAGATGGAGCACCTGTGTTTGATACGAGCAAAAACTCCATATGGCCAATTCAAGTGATGATTAATGAACTTCCAGTTTTAACTCTGTGGCAAAATGTGCTAGCTTCAGGTGTGTTGTATTCAAATGCTCTCCCTGAAGCAATTTGTCGAAGAGATCAACAGCGTTGGAAAGCTAGTGTGGTCGCACACTGGAAGAACTGTTCAGACAGCAGTGCACGTTGTTGTCTGTTGTGTTGACTCCCCAGCAAGAGCAGCTATCCTAAACAGGAAGCAGTATAATGGGTACTTTGGATGCAGCTGGTGCTTGGAGCAAGGTATGCTTACAGATGGTAAGTGAGCTCAGTTAAAGAGCATTTTGCCATTAATTGTAATGGCTATTGTCAAGTCTATGAGAGAAGGAATGTGGGCTCTTTGCTTATGCATCCTGGTATTATTTGAATGTGATGTGCACACACTAAAGCACAGGCTGTCAAAAAAGCTTTATGTCTCATGTTTCTCTGATTCGTGTTTTAGTGTATGTGCTGCAGATTTGAAGAATACCAAATAACTTGTCAAACCTATTCACTGGATTTTACATACACTGGAAAGTTTGTAGTCATTAACAATTAAAGCTATCCACTTACTGCTTTTTGTTTTAATTGTTTGGTGCATCAGAAGTTTTGGTTGACCATGCCTGATGTATTTTTATGTTGACTGCATACTTTCCACACTATTTCATGATGCAATTATGTCATCACTTTCAGTGGCCTGCCATTTAATTGTTTTAACATTTGTTGCAAATCTGACAAAACATGTAATACCTTAATGATATCGTGTTTGGCATTGGCAGACAGCAGCCTATGATCATAGTTAAGTGGGGTCTGCCTGGATGTAACGACACAGATTTGTGCAGAAAGTGCCCCTAGCTAGCAGCTGATACTGTATAAGAAGCGCAGAATTAGCTTTTGCACTTTCCAGTTTGGCCAACTGCTGTATTTCCGAATCTAGGAAACAGCAATACAAAGCTGAAAACCAGGAAAACTATTTGAAGCACTATTAATTATGGCAATTTAGCTCACGCGCATCACTTTTTAGTGCAATTTTTTCTATCGCTGAAAAACTTGCAAGAAAAGTTTCTGCTGTATGGTGGGAAGGGAAAAAAAAGGGAAACAGTGATTTTAGTGTCGCCATGAGGTGAGTGATGTTGATAAAGACGTGTGAATTCAGGATACAGTACACACAGCTGCATTGCACTAACTTGTTTTTCATTCTTCTTGGAATTTGACAGTTTGCATTTCTTTTACCATTCAGATGTGTCGTTTCTAAGTAGCATTTGGCCCAAGGCACAGAAGCTGACCTCTTAGTTGCTCGTGTAACAGAAACTGCATGGCAATGCCGCTATAGACCTTGCGTGCACCATATTGGCTCATATGTGTCGGCATGTGCCGACACATATGATCAACCAAAAGAACGTTGTTCTTTTGGTCTGGTTCCGATAAAGACGTTGACTTCTGGCTGTCTCTGTTGTCTCGCCCGCAACAATATTATAGGACTGTACCCGTCACAAAGCTGAAATAACCTGACTAGGACTGTCCAAGACGTGCGGTATTCGTGAGCCATGCGAAACACCACTTGCACTGGAGTGATTGTGTTTGTTGAAAATTGAAATTATTTTAATCAATGCTCACGAGCCACTCGAAACATTACAGTGCACTGATGTTGACATTGTAATTCACACCTCAGTTAAGTGTAGTTCAGGATGTCGTGCAACTGTAAGTTTCAAAGAAACTTGTCAGAATCACAAATGGAAAAAAATAGCAAGCGTTCACTTCCTTGCATAAAAATGCATAATGTAGTTAAATCAATCATATTTTACTTCAACAGTAGCTATACTTCTAGAAAATCTGGCAAAATAGGCTGTGATAAAATGCTGCTCATGTTGGTTGTTTTGTGGCATATATGCGCAAGAAAAAAATATGTGTCCTTCGTTTCTAGCTGGTATCTGAAATTTCTCTTTCGCTGCCCTTTTTGCCGCGGTAAAAGATGAACCCTAGGAATGTTAGGAATATTTTGCATTGCTCATGCAAACTGCAGGTCTTGGACAGTCCTATAGGCAGGTTCTTTCTCTTTGCGGTGGGTGCAGTCTTGCAACATGGCGCCTTTTCCCCACTTGTGCTGTGCTGTCGAGAGATGCCATCAATTTTGCATGAGGGCCATTTGTGAAATGTTTGACTACTGGAAGTGTTTTAAAACCTTGCATATTTTCACTGCTGTGTCCATCTGAACATTCTAAATGCAGATATCATCCTGATGTTTAGTACAATTGATGCTTTGGCTGCAGACACAATGAAGTACCCTTTCAACAGCCAGAATGCACCTGACAGGACACACAGTGGTGGGCTCAAAGGAATGGTTTAAACAGCTCAGCTTAAGGAACCTGTTTGTGGCATCAAGGGACCATCAACTCTTATCAAGTTGCAAGGCCTTGATCTTGTTTGAGGGCGGCCACCTGACTATATGCATTGTGTTTGGGAAGGCATGACAAAGAAAGTGATTGAATTGTGGCTATCATGTACTGGTTCTTCGTGGTACATAGGCAGGCACTTGAAGTTAATTGTGGATGCAAGATTACGTTCAGTAAGGCCACCCATAATTTTGTCAAGGTCGGGACGGCCCTTGTCAGATCGGTCATATTGGAAGGCTGCTGAATGGCGCTCTCGGCTTTTATTGTAGTATTGTCTGTCATGATGCATACTTCCTCGAGCATACGTGGCGCATTTTGTGCTACTTACACAAGCAGTCTTTTTTTGTTGAAAGATATTGTCACAGAAGCTCAAATCTGTGCCGCTGAAAACTTGCTCTTAGCATTTGTTCAGCAGACTGCAAAGCTGTATGGAGAAAGTGCAATGACATTTAACATGCATTAGTTGTTGCATCTTTCAAAGTGCGCACAGATGTTTTATCCCTCTTTGGGGTACCTCAACATTTCCATTTGAAGATGGCATTGGTAAGGCACTCCAGCTTGAAACAGCTGCCAAGCATGTGCCTGTTCAAATTGCTGAACGGTGCATCATGCACCAGGCCCACCGGACTGCTTCAGCACAAGTGGAACTTTCGCCTTGTCTGTTGTCTGCAAAGAAAGAGCTGGAGAACACGTTTAAGAGGTGCTTTCAAACATGTGCTCTTGGACAAGCACGACCAATTCATGATATTCCACAAAATGTGAAAAGGCTTTTCGTATCATGATTTGGTACCCTCCCACAAATTTGCAAGTATTTGAGGTGCCAGGTTGGCCCGATTGTCTTCACAGTTCTGAGTACTCTGTTCCAAGAAAAACGTGCTCTTCCTATGTAAAAATGTCTGATGGCATGTACTGTTATATCTCAGCCATTTATGTTGTTTCGGGTACTATGTATTTTCACTGCCAGGAGCTGCTCACTGCACCCGGTGCATTTGATGTGCCGCCGTCATCCGCCTCCTATCTGAGAACCATGTCTTGTATTGTGTTGGCGATATAACATTGCAGTGTGTTTTCTGTTGGCAACGTATCATATTTGTGTGAGTTACTTAATAAGGTGGAAAAGAACTAATCGGAATTTGAATGTTTATTTCATATTTCAAGATTGCAGGTACAATTGACTCTGGAAAGTGAGTTATAGAGTCAATATTAAGGTAGAGTAGTTGTATTTATGAATTCTGAATTGTGTCATCCGTCGAACTGTAGCAGGCTGCTATAATTTAACCGTATGTACTTTCTTCAAAATATAGGCTTGTAACTGAAAAATTATGATCCATCTTTCTGGGGCAACTGCTTTATGTCTAAGCGAAGTGCATGGCTATCACCAAAAGTGTTGCAGTGGACTGAAGCTCAAATTAATTCATCAAGTCATGAAGACTAATGCATCAGTTGATCTAATTCTGTTGGTGAGCGCATGAGAGGTGCTCAAGTCAAGCTTGGACTTTTTATTTTTTAGGATTATGAAACATGTTTACATGCATGGAAGTGATCTCATTTTTCGAGGTAATCCCTTTTCATTTTGGCAGTACAAGGATGCCAGCAGCGTAGAAAGATTTCTTTTATGTTGCAGCCATGCATGGACAGCCTACTGTATTTCATTATCCTAGTGGCCCAAAGAAATGAGTCTTGGAGTGAAGTTGGGCTTTTATAGCAGATGCGGCAGCACCTCTCATCCAAGATTATTTGTAAAGTGCCCATTGTGTGGTGCACTGTATGTGCACACATATTTTCCTGGATGAAGAGAACCCCCATGGTATTTAAGCAGGGCCATTTCTTCCTAAGTGCACTGTCTACACGTTGGAGAACCTCACAGCTGTACTTGCTCACTACTCGTGTACTTGCTCAGCTAGTCTCCCTACTAGGGAGGAAATCAAGATGATGCTACATCTATCCACTCAAAAACCCATGACCATGAGTTCACCTGCCGATCGAGTTGCTCGAAACTTCTTGTGTTGGGAAGCTTCCATATGTGTTCATTGTTTAGGCAAGTGTAACTTTTATAAATGATTCACCCACATCTTGTCATAGGTGATGACCTGGCAAATAAACCTGTCACAAAACCTTTCCTGTCACAACATTCTTCAAGCTTTAGGCTAGTTTGCAGTCTACTGTGCCAATCGAAGACTGCCAGTTGTCTTGAAATCCAGTATTCACTGACATTTCGGAACATCAGGTGTTTGTGAATGATAGTATTCAGTGTCCCTTAAGAGAGATACATCTGTTCCACAGTTGAAGCATCAGTTGGTGGTTTTCAAGGATTTGACACTTCACTTCACAGATCCTCACGGGATTCTTGGAACTTGACTCGGGCTGGGGTCGCTTCCCGTTTCTGCTGCACTGGTGAAGCTTCCTCCAACTGAGGAGCGGTGGTGCATTGCTTGTACACACTTCCCTCCCTTCTCGGATGGAGTCGCCGTAGTGATTTCGAGGGCGTCATTTTCCCACTGTGGTCATCACGCTGCAGTCGTGTTCCGCTCTGTATCCACAATCGCAGGGTAAGGGACAGTACCGATGTCTAGCTCGGTCACTGGTGTTCCAGCTTCCTGAGAGGCTCCAGTGTGCCTGAGCGGCTTCCAATGACGTGGGGTTATCTGCTCGTATCCCAAATGTACATGGGAGTGGCACGCTGCTCATGGTTAGCGTACAGCTGTTATCCTATATCGCTCAATCTTCTATGTTGTGTCTCAAAGTGCTGGGCTTGATGTGATCGCATTGTTGTCGTACTAACCTGTTAGGACCTTTAATGAGCCGCAATCTGTGCCCTAGCTTTCTCAAAACTGTTCCCTCTGTCCAGATAGGGTTCTCTCCGAAGTTTCAAAAGAAAACTGCTTGTCCGACGGTGAGTGCTCTCTACACTGTGTCCCTGTGGCAGTTTGTATAGGTTTTGTTCTTGCTTTGGGCTGAATGTGCAGCTGGCGTTTGACCGCAGTGTGAAAGGAACGGTGTGAAAGGGTTAAGTGGCCTTAGCTCTTGCATTGTGTCTACTGGTTGCTCTACTCTTTGGTTGCTAACCACGTGCCACTTGTGCTCTCAGCCTTGGCAAAGACAGCATAGCTTTGTTGCATTGGTGGACAAAAGCAGCTGCTTGACAGAAAATTCAAGATGCCTTTTGTCAGTTTTGTTGCTGTTGTGGTATGAAAGGTTAATAGGTCATGACTGGATGCTGTGTAAATGACAGTGAGGGAGAATATTAAAAAATAAATATTAAGAAAATAGTACTGCTTCATTTTTGTAACATGCATTTGTGAGCATCGACTTGCTTAGAACATACATGGCAGAAAACCAAGAGGGTTGACTCCTATTAGAAGCGTTTGTAGTGTTAGAAAGGGGACTGTAGCAGCGATCCAAATTCACTTCTGTTAGTCAGTTATTTTAATGTTCGCTTCCTGTATACTACACATTTTTTTTGGTTTGTTTTTTCATGGTGCCGTCAACCGTATCTTGCACACTAGCACAAAGGGAACTTTTATTGCAAGTATGTATTGTTGTAATACTAAGTCATGCAAGTCTTAGCACTGTGATTCACTTGGTGGCTATTGTGCACAGTGCTAGGAAGTGACATTGTCATTTTACAAGCACTTTTTTCCTATGCATTTGCTTTTGTGCAATGTGGTCAAACTTTTGCATGTCTGTAATGAACGAGGAACATGCATGGCATAAATCTATGCTGTTCCAGCAGCAAACATTTGGGCAGTGTTGTGTGAGGCTTTCTACAGCTGCTTCTACGTGTTGCAGTCTTGTACATTGAGACCCTGGTGTAATTAACCTATGATACAACAATAAAGTGATTGATTTATTATATGATAAAAAATGAAATTAAATTTGTATTCATTCTTACAAGAGGGGGAATATCCATACACAAAAAAAGATATGTGTAAAATAGCTTGAATGCGCTGCCACCGTACACGCAGACTGGGCACGAGAGCTACGCACGAAGTCAAAATTAAGCATAATACAATCTCCCTGCGGTGATCGACTTGCACCGAACGAAACATTGATACGCTTCCGATAACATCGAGCGCGCATACGATCAGCTGTTTTAGCTGAGCGCTTGCTGTCCGCCCCGCTCAGACCGGCATATGCTAGCAAATGCCACACAACCGCTTAGCGGGGACGATATAATTGCGCTTGCGCACGACGCTCATGCCGGCAGCGGAACGAAGACCGCATCCCTCGCTCCGCTACAAAGCCGACTGAGCGGAGCGTGATAGCGGTGACTACTTGGCCTCGTCGTCGTTTTGCAGCCGAGTTGATAGCGCGTCGCTCGCGTCTCGGCAAGACGCGCTTATCAAATGCGAAATCTACGCAGTTCCCTGCAGTATCTCGGAGCATGAAATCTGAGCGGCGCGGAGCGTAAACAGCGTTCTTCTAAAACTGTCTATATAGTCTGTACCGGTGCTCGCATGTAGTTGCAGCGCGCAGCTTCAGAAATACGCCGGCATGTAGGCCAACTGAGAAGGCAACTTTGGTCATGTGCGCATGCACCCGTAGTAGACTCGCTCTTGCCTTCACGCAGCTGACACGCTTGGACGACTGTTTTCAGCGTTTACAAATAATGCCGGAGCCATGCAGAAGAGAGGGCTTCCTTGGCAACTCATCGCGACGTCTTTCCTACTTCATTGATGGCTCACCATACCAATCTACTTGCATCGATCTTTCATGAAGATACACTTTATCGAATACCTGTGGTTTGGTGTCGCCTCGTGCCTTCATAAATGCGTGCATTAGCTAACATGCGTCGACGCCGCGACGCATTTCGCAGTGCCCATCTAATCGCGGGCGCCATATTGGGGCTCCGTCGTTAGTGTCGATCTGCTAGTCAATCGTGCACACAGCATTGCTGTCGGTGTTGTAAGGCAGCAAACAGGCTTGCTGTCGTTGCAAACAGCATTGCTGTCGATGTCGGAAGGCAGCAAACAGGAATGCTGTCGTTGCAAACAGCATTGCTGTCGGTGTCGGAAGGCAGCAAACAGGCATGCTGTCGTTGCAAACAGCATTGCTGTCGGTGTCGGAAGTCAGCAAACAGGCATGCTGTCGTTGCAAACAGCATTGCTGTCGGTGTCGGAAGGCTGCAAACAGACATGCTGTCGTTGCAAACAGCATTGCTGTCGGTGTCGGAAGGCAGCAAACAGGAATTCTGTCGTTGCAAACAAGAATCTTGTCGTTGCCGACAAGAATGCTGTCGTTCCGACAAGAACGCTTTGACGGATTTTTTGACTGGGCATGGACTAAGGGTCAGAGCAATGAGCGGCTGTGCTGGAAGACAAGGGTTCGATCCAACTATCGGGTCACAGATATCTTTGAGCACTATGCGCGGACATCAATGGTGTCAAACAGAAATTTCTACCTGCGTTGAGCGTATATGAGAACGTCACACTGCACGCGATGTCGCATCTTTGCAAGGTATATCGATACAATGTATAGAAACTTAATTTCATTCGCAAGGCAGCACTTTACACACGCAGCCGTCGAGACGTAAAATTCACATTCTATACCTATAATGTTTAAAAGTGTGAGTGCTGCAAATTTCTGCCTTATTATTGCGATAGCAATTATATGGACACTCAAAAGCAGATTTCTGCCGTCGCCGTCGCCGTCGCCGTGAGGTTGCGTATGACGTCATTTGGAGATGAAATCGTCGCCGCGCGCCGAACGCTGTATGTGCGAGTGAAAGGGCGCGAGGGGCGCGTCTTTCACGGGGAGTGAACGCACGGCGGAGAACAAACGCGCGTTCTGCGCCGTGCTTGCTTAAGGGCTGCAGAAGTAGGCGTCTCTGTTCTCCTTTACAATCACCATATATGTAGAGCAAACGCGCCTTCTTCAGACGCGCGAGAGGCCGTGGGGGAGGGGGAGGGAAGGGAGGCGACGTTTAGCTGCGGCACCAAGTGCCTATTTATATCAGAGGCTCCAGCAACAGTCACCAACGTCGCACGCATTTTGAGCTAACGCGGGCAAAACGCCGATGGCGTCGACAACAGTTCTGCGTGTTGTTGCTACCAAAGCCGCTCACCTTACTTCGTATGACATTGCTGTGTTGCTATCGCATTCATTGCTTTGCCCTTAGGGCGAAACTGTGACATTTTTTGTTGTTTTACAACGTAAGCTCTTATGGGCTCATTTCAATAGCTGTTTCGGTTTGCGATGGTACCGGCCGCCGATGGCGTCCGCCGCCATAACCGCTATCACCGGAAATGCATAAAAAATCACAGCATATCCACGAAGTGAATGATGATGAGTGGGCGAAGCACCGGGGGATCATTCGGGTAAACCACAGCTACGGACGAGAGATAAAGAGAGTGCGCGTCGCGAACGAGAGAGAAAATTACACCATCTTCCCGTAGGGGAACCCTGAGTAGTATGCGAAGCAGCCATGGGGCCGACTCAAGGTAGTTTTATCAGCTGCATAAACTTGGACATGCCGCAGCATCAGCAACGCGCAGAACTGTTGTCGACGCCGTCGGCGTTTTGCCCGCGTTCGCACCGAACGCGCGCAAAGTGGAACCGGAAGTGGAACCAGAACCAAAAGATGAACCGGAAGTCGAAGCGGAACCGGAATGCCATCTAGTGAACACTTCATAAAACTACAGGTGGCTACATACTACTACTACTACAGAGGAGGGAACGACCCACACCGTAAGGAGCTTCGCCCCTAAAAGTACCCGGTTCCCACCGGGATCAAACCCGCGCCCGCTGCGTGGGAGCCGGATACTCTACCACTGAGCCACGCAAGCGCTTGCTAACAGGCAGCGGAAAGATGCATTATAACTTCTTCCTAGGGAGACGCGCAGGCGCAGACGACTTGAGCCTCCGCCAGTATGTTGGCGCCATCTAGTTAAGGCGCCTACAAACGCAGCGTGCGCAGGCGCAGACGACGACATGCGATTCAGACGAGACGCGCAATAAAAAAAGAAACGCGATCCCCAGTCACCGCCAGTATTGTGGCGCCATCTAGTTAAGGTGCCTGCAAACGCAGCGTGCCCGACATGTAAGTTGCAGTTGTAAGGCTTGATCGGGCAAGCCTTACAACAAGCCGCAGCTCGACGTCGACGCCGGGCGGACAGTTCAGATCGTTCTTGTCAAAACCAGCCGAAAAGATTGCCGTGAAGACCCTGTTGACCGTGGTGCCCAAATCGGAGCTACTCTTAAGCCACTCCACCAGCTTCCGCTGTGACTGTGCTGCGTGTGCCGCGCAGGCCTGTGACTTTTTTATCAACATTTCCTTAATAAGCGCCAGAGGAACAATAAGATATAGCTTTTATCAGAATGAGACAACTGATTGACCTTTAGCCATCTCTCGCACCGCGAAGCAGATTGGACATAATAGGTATCAAATTGAGCGATTGTATTCTAAGGCTGCAGGCCAGCGAACACTTTGTAATAGGCCATGCGCAGTAAATGTCTATACGCAGTGACAGTTATCAGTTGCATATGTTGTACTTCATCTACATTATTTCAATATCATTCCTCTGGCATGCAAGTTTTTAGCGGTGCCGCACAATATTGTGGATGAACTTGGGAGGAATGGCAGAACGCGGGAGATGTCACCGGCCAACGGGCCTCTGTAATGGCGACCAGAAAACCACTTCGTGGAGTCTCCCTGCTGTTAAGAACAAATGTTTCATCATTCTATGAGCCAATCGAATACAGCAAGCATGTTTTAAGAGTAGTCGCGATGTGGCGTTCTCAGTAAACTTAATCGCAAAAATATAACAGGCAATCACGGCTTTTGCCGAACGTCCCAGTGCGCACCGTAAATGTTGTTGTGGTTCGGCTGCCGGCTTTTGAATTTGACATGCTTATGTTGCGGCACTGTACATTGTCGAAAATGAGCCTGCCGCAAGTGCAGGGTTTTCAGGTGAAACGATTTGAATAGAAGGCGTAGACAGCATCTAAGCCGTTTTTCACAGTTCATAAAAACACAGGGCACAGTTGCGCACGAAGGCATTGAACGCGCTTTTTGTACCCTGCTTTCGTGTAGCACTTTCTTGCATAAGACTAGCACTAAAACATATCGTTTCGCATAAAGATTGTCTATAGAAGCGGGAACGACAAGTTTGGGGTTCTTCCAAAGCATAACGAGACTAGAATATTCAGACAGCACAATAACATTATTTTTTATTTTTTTCATTCAGTTATCAAGAAATTGCACTAATTTTTGTACCAATGACACATCGCAGTGGAATGAGACCTCCCATGACAATGAAACATGTTTCGTGAGTACCTTCTGCAACGTCTTTACATACCCTGAAACAATACTCTTTCGAAATATTCAGGTTCAGTTCTTGAGTGTTTGGAGCGTATTTCCGCCTAATACGGTTACTTGGTAATCAATAGAAAGCTTTACCGAGTATGACTGGATCTTGAGCCTTAATGTGCGAAGCAACAATGAGCATCATAAATCACAGATGTATCCAAACACTTCGTGCTACAGACATCCCTTGTTCTCAGAGAGCACGTAATAAATGGGCCTTTAGTCGTGGCTATACAGAGCGAATATTTATAACACACTGAGAACACACTCGGATTTTGAGGCCGATTTTGAGTTGAAAAGAAGCGGATGTCGCAACATTTAACACTTGTCATAAAGTGACAAAGGTCGCAGAAAATTGCAATGTATTTTAGCTGAAGAGTCCCTTTCGACTAAGCAAAAATTGGAGGGCGCTTAAGGTTCGCCTTTAAGAGTAGAACGTGATAGCGTTATCGGGACGCATTCGCATCGCATCGTTGGCATACGGCAAGTAGGCTCCATTCACTGCAACACTTAACGTGAGACAGCCAGCTTACAAAGACCAAGCTTACACCAATCCCCTTGAAGTCGGCTTCACTTTTAAACAGAAATGCATTGCTGGAAATACGTTTTTCAAGGGGCAATAAAGGTGGTCTTTTTTTAAAATGTGAAGGCCCTAGCACCTTTTTTATTATTTTAATAATTGTTTGCTATTGCCCCGACGCCCGCAGGTATTGTAGAAATGCAGGAAAAGGGGTTTGTGTTTGAGTTTCCTAGTACCAGAATTAGGTATTCTCGGACATTCAAATTACAATGCGATGCCGATTGGTAAAGTCGTACGTTACCATTTTCCTGACGCATTTCACTGTGAGAAATTCTATTTTTGTTCACTAAAACCTTGCACCACGTGGAGGGTCTGTGCGGTCGGGGTGGTTGGGGATGAGTTTCACCGCCACCCGCATTGCACGCCGACGCTGGTTTCGGGCGCCGGATTTTCGGCGACACGGGGCCCTAAACGTTAAAAAATGTCACAGTTTCGCCCTAAGGCCGAAGCAATGAATGCGATAGCAACACAGCAATGTCATACGAAGTAAGGTGAGCGGGTTTGGTAGCAATATGAATTGTAGTAAACATGAGCTGATTAAGTAAGCAGGTGTGCTGCGGCGTAAGTAGACCGACATGAAGAGAGACTCGATGACCACGAGAAGGCGCGTGTGAAACGGTGCTGTTGATGAGAAGCGCTTCGCGTGGGCAGCGCGTGCGAAGGGACACGCCTGTAGCGCTTCACTGCCGATCCGGGCAGCATTGCATGTGTGGCGTGCGTTGGAAAATGTGGCCCGACATATACTAACTGAATGAACAAGCGTGGTGTGAGCGCGCACAAACAAACATGCATAGATCACACTGAATGACTGTAGACAACGTCTGTCAATAGGCTGGCGGCAAGCGCATACGCCGCAGCGGGCGAAGGTACGTGCGGTCTATCGATTCAACGGAAACTGAGCGGCGAATGCACAGCGCATACAAAGGTCAGAACCGTGTGGAGATAAGAGACGGTGCGGGCGAGCGACGAGCACGGTTGTTGGCAGAGTAGAAGTGCCCCCCCCCCCCCCTCCGCTCCCTCCGGCGCTGGCTTCCCGCTTCCTTGCTTGCGCGTTGGAGATTGAGTGCGTTCGCTCTCCGTGATAGCGCGCGTCCCCGCACGATTCCGCTCGGGCATACGGCGCGCGGCGAAAATTTTATCTATACGGAACCTCACGGCGACGGCGACGCCGACGACAGAAATCCGGTTGAAGTGTCCATATAATTGCTATCGCAATAAAAGAGGCAGACTGCTGACATCGGCTGTTGCGCGATGCTACACTGCACAAAATTTATTAGAAGCCCGTTGCGGCAGAGCTTCAGCAAAGTTTCATTTCATTAGTATAGACTTGTGCTAGGGCGGCGTGGTTTTTTTTCGCGATTTTGACGAGATGTTGCCGTTGAACAGGAGCGGGCCATTTGGGATATTTTTGTTCAGTTAGGAGTCCCGTGAACTTGCACGCTTTCCCACAGAATGCCTTCCTCGATTTGTTCGCTGCAGCGCTTGTCGTCGACGCCGGAGTTGCTGCCGGCTGCTCACTTGCCGTGCTCCTAGGCTTAACCTTAACCTTGACCTTAACCTTGACCATGATCTTAACCTCTTAACTTTGATCCTAAATGAAGCGTCGAACGCCATGAAACACTTCCTTTACATTATGGACACCCGGCCGGCAGTTGACCGATTAGCCGAAGGAGCTGGCTGAGCTGGGTGCAAAAACTAACCGCACAAAGAAAACATGCTGCCTGCGCCTTGCCCACTGCAACGCAGGGACTCGGAGGAGCCGGTCCTGTGGCCACGTTCCGGACGTCAGGGGCCGAAGCGCAGCTCTTGCCATCTCGTAACAGCGCGCTAAAGTACGGTGCCCACCGAAATTAGATGACACTCGCACGCGGCATCAGAGCACCGAACGCGATTGCTCCTGGGTTCGAATTTGTTTTTCAAATTTCGGGCGCTAAGTTCGCATGCGGCGCATATGTATACATGGGTGCGGCCCTTGCTCTAAATTACACGATAGTTACGAATGCATTATTTTTCGTGGATACGGTTGTGGTAAATGGTGACTCCTCCCATTTTACCGCGGACGTGCCGGGTAGCAGTAGTTTTCAAGAAATACTAAAGCGTTAGAGAGGAGGCAACTCATATTAATTCCTCCTCATTTCTCGATATTCTCGGTGTTCCGAAAGTGCCATGGCATTGCATTGAAATGAAAGTATGATGCGTTACTGGTCGCTCAATCTGCTGCGCGACCACGTCGGCCACACTGCATTGCCAAATATGCTATGATATTTTTTTCTTTTAAAGGAATGGGGACGAAATGCAAGAGAGCTGCTGTATTTCGCAGTTTATTTTTTCCGCAGAAAAGGAACCTTGTTGCAGCCTTACTTTACGGTGCAATAAGATTGCTAAATCTTCGGTCTTGTGAGCCATATTTGCCTTTAGTACCTTCTCCTTTTTCAAAAACAGCCTACACTGTAAAACAATAAGAAAATGCTATAACCGCAAGAACGCTTTTATTTAGTTACTATTCACAACAGCAGAAAAGCTTATCGTCACAACGTCGCATTATATTTACATACATATTGATCAATGTTGGAATTGGTCATTACAACAGGCCATGCGTGGCCATTTACGGCCACGCAAATCCTAGAGCACAATTTAGAGCGTGCATGCTAACAAGTGTGAAACTTTCTTTAAAATATGGTGGAAATAGATGAGTTGCTGGAATTAACCAATTTTATTTCTCTTTTAGACCGGCCTACCTACGTTATTGACCACTCAGGGAGAAGTCCACACGTACAACTGCAGTTTGGGGAAATGCGTAAACGGAACTTGCATCCTAGATGGTACATACGCCAGCTGCTGGTAACGGAAGCAAGAAGAAACATGAGGTTACTCGCACCACGGGCTGAAGACACCACGTCTTAAGTAAATCGGCGAATACTATTATGTAGAAGCACTTTACCGGTAGCTGTGGTTTGGTAAACTGAAATAAATTTGACATTGGGTGATAAACGGTGGGGTGTCCCATAGAAACACAAATACTGCTTCTTATACCACATCACATACCATTTTGTATTTTAAAGTGTTCTCTGCAATCTTCTACCAAAGTGCAGTGATGTATACTAATGCATAAACACCTTAATCCGCACAGAATATTTCCCTCGGAGACATGTCTTTGTTCACACAATACGTGAATGAATAAAGTTCAGGACAACTTGGTAAATGAAAGAAAAAATCTTTATATATATATATATATATATATATATATATATATATATATATATATATATATATAATTTCGAAGTGTGTGTTAGCCGCCGCCCCCTCCCCTCACTACTCGCCTCATTTGGAAATACTTCTGTGTAGTGCCACCACGTGAGCGCCAGCTGTGCAGATTTCGGTGGCTGTGAACGCCCGTGCCCACTTGCAATTAGCGCTTTCACTTCCTGACATATGCGTTTCTGAACGCCTAACCAAAATACTTATCTAGATATTTCTACTTGAAGCCTTTTGAAAGCTGTGACCACGTGCGAATCCCCCTCACCGAGGCATGCTGGCACTCCAGCCGTACCAGAACTGAATATAGATTGAACTTTCACTCCACCTCACTCTCTGCACGTTTCGACGATACCCATACACTAGCACCTCTACTAGATCTGCCACTAGCTCCTACGGAAGTTTAGAAATTTCCTACTTTATCGCATTATAGTCTGACAATATTAAGTTCACTGAGCTTTATCGTTACGTCACAGACTTTGTGTGGCAATGCTTAATTTTAATGCGCTTAGGCATTTTCAAACGAAGCACGTTTTATCTCTTCCTTCTATAATCAAAAGCATAAATTGAAAAAAAAATGTACAGATTCCACCCAAGCCAAGGAACCGAGTAAACATTCAAAATTTATTAAGCATGTTGCTTCTGAGAGACGACTTATTTTTAACAACTTTCATTTTCATATGGTCTACATCACTCAAACGACGCACTTTTCAAAACCATTTTGAGCGTTAAACCGAAGATAACCGAAAGTTTATTATCCTCCTAATTGCCCTATGTAATTAGATCTTTGTTCACGCATCACATTAGCTCAGCGGAAACATTGACAAAATACTGTCACAGTGTGAGGCTGGTGAAACATGATCGTATCCACTGCGTTATGCACCCAACTTTCACTTGTGAATTTAATTTTCTTTTGCACGAGCTCACTCGCCAACTTTTTCTTTTCTGGGTATTTGTTCCATCTTAGGAGCACCTCTTCTTCGTGTAATCCCAAGTTCTTGGCCTCTCGACAATTCCGAGACGCCTGCTTACGCTCTCTATAGCATCGTTTATTCCCTTGCTCCACTACTTACGTGGTTTCCTCTTTACAATGCAACAATTTTCTTGCCGTGTATGTTTTACCTCCTGCTGCATAACGTCTGCCAGTTCCTTATATCGCCAGATTGTTGTAGCAAACGCATCCAGTTCCTTCTCTATGTTTCTTGCGATCTCTCTTATTTGCTTTTCATTCATTTTTAAAAGTTCTCATGCTATACGCTCGTGTTCTGCGTTAGTATCTCTCCCAAAATTTCAGTTAAATGTTAATGATCTCTACCCAGGCTATATTTTCCATGTTCATGTATTATCTCTTAGTCTAGTCGTTCGAAGACTGCTTCTGAGATTAAGGCGTAATGAACACATGACTGTCTATTTCCGCATTACCTCGTTACCTGGCTGACACCTATTTTCGCTGGTAACTTCTATAGGGTCTGTTCATCGCACAGATCCAGCACTATAGAACCGTTGTAATCAGTATATCTGCATAAATCCTCCATGTGCGCATTCATATCTTCCACTAATATCACCTGGCCCGACTTCTTGAACCCATAATTATCGCTTCTAATGATATCAATGACTTCTTTATTTTTATGGCTGCTATCACTACCTGTCCATAGGTAAGCTACTCCAAGCCATGACTTTTTGCCTTGCCTTCTGCCGCGAATCCATCAATGCTCTTTACATATCTCTTTTACCCATTACCAATTAATACTGCGCCTAAATAGCATGCCTACGCATCTGCGTTTCCTTGACCCGGTCATTGTGTTGCATCCCTCCTATACAAAATTGTGAATAGCAGGCGGCTGCTCCGAATCTCGTAGATGCGTTTCGGCCAAGGTGTACACCCTAATAGCTTTGTCATTCAGTTGCGTTTAAATTTCCAGCCATTTTTGCTTCTTTGGCCCACCTTGCATGTGTATGTAACAAATTTTACAGTCTCTATTCTTATCGGTTGTTCGTCTTTTCCCAACTCCTTCTAGTTTAATTCTGCCCCTTCCTGGTGTGTAGCTACATTCAATACTTAATTTTCCTTCCTGGGCCTGTCTAAAAAATCTTCTGCCCGTGCCGCGAATCCACGTCGAACCATTATAGCTACAGTATCGCTAAAATGTATCCCGTCACGCACAAAAGTGCCTTCGCGGCCTGCTCGGTGCACTTGTAGATGACCATGAAATTTATTGCCTTAGCTAGCGTCCAAATTTGTAGAAATTGGACGCCAGCTAGCCAGGTCTCTGTGAGTACGTTAATACTCGCAGAGACCTGCCTCTATCCTGACGTCACCAATGAAGAACTCTTCCCAGATAAGGACTACTGTAACATATATCGGTGTGACCGTGTTGAAAAAAGAGGAGGCAGCGTGTTAATGGCGATGAAAAAGGTCTTATCATTTCCCCTTGGTACTAACCCTACTATAGAAATTACTCGGTCTGCTTGCGTTACGTCTTACGCTAAAATACTTTTAGGACACTCATGTTATTGCCCACCGGCGGCGGATTCTTCTTTTTCTACAGAACTTCGTCATTACGTAGAGCGAGCTACGCAGCTATATTCAGCTGATGTAATATATCCTTTTGGCTATTTCAATTATCCGCTCATTGATTGGGGAGTGAGTGAAATAGCTTTATTTAGGTCCAGAGAAGACGCAGAGGATACCCCGTGACACCCTGCTAGTCCCACGTAGGGACCGCCAAGCCGAGCTTGACGGCCCGATCGCGGGCACTCTGGATGGCCAGGGTTCGGTCGTTGAGTTCGGGGCTGCCCAAAAGCGCAGCCCACCTATCCTCGCTGAAGGCGGAGCCGATGGCTTCACACTCCCACAACACATGGTTCAATGTTGCCGTTAGTCCACAGGCAGGGCAGTCCGCACTGGGGCATGTAGGGTATATAGCGTGAAGAACCGCAAGGTTAGGATACGCACGAGCTTGTAAAAGTCGAAGGGTCACTGCCCGCGCCCTGCATGGCAGGGTGCGGGAGGGTGAATACTGGTGTTGGCAGATAGTAATGCTTGGTGATCTCATTATACGTCAGCAATGGTTCCCCGCGGGGTAGGGGCACTGCGGAGGCGGCGCGGTCAGTGAGCCTTCGCGGGGCCTTGTGCGCGCTCTCGTTAGGGTTAGAGGGAGAGCCCACAGTCGACCCCAAGTGAGCGGCAAACCAAATGAGAGAATGCGGAGAGATACTTTTCAAGCCTTGGAGAATGCGAAGGGCCCGAGTGGAGACCATCCCGGTTTGGTTGGCCTTAATGGCCGCCTTAGAAACGCTATATATTGCCTCTCTGCGACCATCGAGCACAGCCAGCGCGATTGCAACCTGTTCTGCTACCAAGGGCTTCGAAGTGCATACTGTAGCGCAGCAAGTGATCCTGGAATTAGAGTCGACGATGGAGACGGCGAATGCCTGTTGTGGGACATATGGCGCGGCATCCACGAAGCTTGCCTCAATGTGGTTGTTACGGACATGTTCGAGTAGAGCTCTAACCTTGGCCCGACGTCTGTCGACGTTGTGTGCCGGGTGAATATTGCGGGGATTGGTCTCTCATATATACAACATGTCGCACCTCATCAGATTTTCTCGATTTAACTCTTCATTACAACTTCTTAACCAATGCACTTGTGGTAGTAACATTTTGGACATGGTTCTAACGACTGCACCAGAGATGACTGGTCCCATGTCCCATTTCTTACATAGAAGGATTTAGCGACCACAAACTCCTTAACTTCCAAATTAATCTACCTTTAACTTTTGCAGGTGCAGTGACTAAAAGTATTCGAGATTATAACCGTGTTAATTACGATCGATTCAACATCGAACTAGAAGTTTTTATAACGAGCTTTTTCTGCCGTCGTTTGCCTCACGCAGCATGAATGAGAACTGGAGTTTTTTAACAAAAAATACTACAGTTAGTTGACAAGAAGGTGTCGCTAATCTCCTATATCGAACGATAAAACTAACCCTTGGCTTACTAAACAACTTCGAACATTACGAAATAAAAAGAAACGTTTGTACAATACTGCGAAACGTAATAATTCTGCATCCTACTGGCATAAATACAAGGAGTGCTTACAAGCTTACTGTAAAGCATTAGGAGCAGCCAAAAAGAAATATTATTCGTAGGGCTTCCCCTCACTTATGAGAAATAATAAAAAATGAAGGCAAATAATTTCTCCCAGCAATAAGTCTACTAATCGCATACACGATGCAAAAGAAACTCCGCTTTCTGATGAAGATTCTGCCGTAGCTTTCAATGCATTTTTCGCGCGTGTTTTTACACAGGAAGACTGTTCCAATGTGCTATTTCTTCCAGATAAACCCTTCCCTTTCATGGCTCCAATCATCATCACTGCCGAAGGTATCGCAAACCTCATCACGAATCATAAAGTTTCTACTTCATCTGGCATTGATAACATCAACTGTAAAATAGGGAAGATTGCTACCGATATTTCCAGTCGCTTTATGTTTGTTCTAATTAAGCAGCCTTTATCATCAGGTGAGCTGCCTAAGGATTGGAAAATTGGTAAGGTAGTTGCTATATTTAAATCTGGTGACAGGCACTCGCCCCGTAATTATCGCCCAATTTCACTAACATGCATATGCTGCAAACTACTTGAACATATTATTGTTTCTCATATCTACCGTCATCCTGAATCAAAACTCTTTATTTTCTTTAATCAGCATGGCTTCAGAAGAGGCTACTGATGTGACACTCAGATATTCGAATTAACGACTGACCTTCAACACGAACACTAACGATCAAACCAACTGCCTCTGCCTCGATTTCACTATGCGTTCGATACTGTACCTCATTGCCGTTAGATTTCCAAGTTGTCTGCCCTTTGTATAGATTCATTAACACTGCTGCATTAACAATGCTGAACGAAGTGAAACCAAGGCAAGCTACTCGCTTCACGTGTGCTTGGGTGCTCTTTTTGAGAACACGCCTAAAACACCTTGCACGCAAATTTATTTCATGCAGGTTGGCAGCAGAGGTTGAGATTGTACTGGAGATGGCACCGCCACTTCTAGTTTATTTGATCCTTCTAATCCAAAGTGTATGGAACCAGATGAGCGCCCGGAAGAATTGGAGAATGAACTGCGCATCACACCTTGCTTCACTAAAGATATGGTAGAGTTTCAGTTAAACTATATTGCACACACTTCATAACTGATGCGCTCTTCTGATTTTTTTTCGCCATCAGTAGTACTTACTCTGGGCTTTATTAGCCCTGTCATCTTGTCATATCCCACTTTATAGGCATTAACTACACTATTGGTGGTGGTTACCATTATTGGTAACTACATCACATGGTGGCGTGGAGCAGAGGTAGAACACCCGACTTCAAATCTGAAGGTCGTATGTTCGAATCCTACTCTAGTCCACCACATTTTCAGGCATGGAGGGTTGCCTGATACCGGCAATATATATATATATATATATATATATATATATATATATATATATAGTGCCTAGAGCTAGTGGGGCTATACTAGTTCAGGTGCAACCAAACTAGACAGGCCCACTAAGCTTCGTCAAAGTCACTCCCTCACCAGAACAGCTCCTGGTGCAGTATTCGGCCACTACCTCCCTCGTCACTTCTACAATTAACTCGTCACTTCTCCAACTTGCGGCATCAGGCGCAAGTTGGAGTAGGCTAGCGCAAGACAGGGGTAATTGGAGATCGCAGGGAGAGGCCTTCGTCCTCCAGTGGACATAGATATTGGCTGGTGATGATGACGACATTATTACGACACGAGCTACTCCATCAGCCTCTATTATTGGTTTTGGAACCCAATTTCTTTTTTTCACAGTGTAGTTGTCAGTTCTGTTATTCAGTGCATATCACTACTGCGAAGTGTTTATCTGAATATTGTAGCTTTGCTTCTTATATGAGAACGGTCATTTAACCTCCGGTGTAGAATGTTTTTGTCCCGATTGGCTGTCCATGTTCTTTTGATGGTGACGGCACATCCACCAGTTCCTGTCAACTAAACAACATGAACAAGAGTTCCGTCGTATCTGTACCTGATTTTTATACTTGTTCCATCTTAGCTAATTTTTTTTTACAATGCGCGTATGTTGTGTAATTAACGCTTACATGTTTTTATTCCACATTTTTGCATTGTGGGAGTGTATGAAAGCGTAAGCTTGTGGCATGGTTATCTGCTGTTAAAATTATTGAGCTGCTTCATGCACATTTTTCTTTATTCTGGTGTCCTTCCAAAATAAAAAAAAATGTCTGACATTATTGTGTGGGGGGTGTAACTGTATTTATGGACAGGGTATATCATGCACTGCCAAATAAGCTTACATTCTCACATTCTCATACGCACTTAAAAAAAGTCATCTCTTAGATCCTGCAAGAGTCGCTCATTCCCCAAACGACGAAAGCCAAATGAATAATATACACAGTCTATGTTAAGTGCAATTGAAATAAAAAAGATTTTCACAAGTAAACTGTATTAGTGATATTGTATTCCAAGATAAAACGCCTGCCTTCGTCCCGCCTGATAAATTATCTTTTGAAAGATTTCTTTACATAGCTATGTGCTTTCTCATCATAGGTTCTAGCCATGAACACCCACTTTGCTCTAGTGCGTTGCATATCGCAAGCTTGCACCGTTTCATTTCTTAAATTATATCGCGCCCACACTGAATTCGAGCGACGATGCTTGAACGGTTTTCTGAGTTTGAATTTTCCGGTGCAGTCACTATTTTCTTCTGATCGAGGGGTAGCACGCGGGCCTACACTTTCATTTTTTTATGCTTGTATGCATGACTAGATCGGCCGCAACAAATTGTGCGCGCGAGCGGAATGTGAGGGGGCGTTGAGTGCTGCCCGATCGATCCGTGTTCACGTCATTCACGCCCTGCACAATATACGTTGATGTTAGCAAAACATTCAGCCTGGTACACTTATCACCTTAATCTGAAATAAGGAATTTCCTTCGCGCTTTGAGTTTTACTGGCGCCACTATGAATGAAAATTTAGCGGAGGCAGAGGAATATATGCCAAGCCGCCGGCGCCGTTAGCTGGGACCGATGGCCGCGGCGCCATCTATCTGCTCGCAGCAGAGCTACTCGGTGCGCTGGCGCGCAGTGTCCACACCTAAATATTCTTACACCGTGTGCCAAACGCTGCAGCGCTACGTGTCAAAAAAAAAAAATGCCGTACTCCTCTCCTGGCCTTTCCGGTAACCCCCGCGGTCGTCACGATGTCAGCAGGGTGAATCTGGTGATGTCAACGTCGGTGACGATGCCCATTGGTCGAACAAGAACCTGTTAGCAGGTACGCGCGCGCCCTGCTCTTCCTCGTCGTGTTGCTTGCTTGGGCGCCCTTGTGAATCGGTAATTACAGCCCGCAACGCAAGTGCCAAATCGCTCGCGTTCCAACACAGTCGTGCTTAGCTGCGCGAACAGAGTGCGACAGTGCTGGCCTTTCTAGACGTGCGCGCAACACAAGGTCCAGAGCGGCACGCTTCGCATGAGCACGGGCCAGAACGGAAGCAACAGCGGGTAGCCGAGAAGCACAGAGTCTCGGCTAAGGCCCGTCCAGGTTACCGGCACGGTAACTCGCCGCACGTCGTTTGCCATTCGTGGGCAGCCATTCGACAGCGCTTTTGTTCGCGAACGGCGAGATTTCCTTGCCGTACGTAGAGAGGATAAGACCGCGACTCATTTGTGCGGCAGCCTCACCGCCGCTGATCGCTCGACGATATCGTTGCTAGGCCTTTTCCGGTTCCCTTCAAAGCTTAAGCGGACGGCGCTTCGGAATGAATTACCGACGCTCACGAGCCGCAATATTTTTTTATCGTTGTTGTCGCTCTTCGCAATAATTGTACGCAAAGAAAAATACACTGATATTAGGAGCGCCATCCGCTGGGATGCGAGGACAGCCGAGCCGGTCGTCTCTCGTCGGTAGCCATGCGCTCCTGAGCAAGAGGTTGCGCGATGGAACCCCAGCCGCGGCGGCCGCATTTCGATGGAGGCGAAATTCTAAAACGCCCGTGTGCTTGCGTTGTAGTGCACGTTAAAGAACCCCAGGGAGTCAAAATTAATCCGGAACCCTCCAATACGGCGTGCCTCATAATCAAAACTGGTTTTGGCACGTAAAATCCCAGAAAGAACCTGAAAGAAGCCCGCGAATAAATGCTAAAGCGCCTCGAGCGTCCAGTCGCGCAGTAATTCTGCGCGCGCTCGCGCGCTTATTTCACGCTCGGAAAAATACTTTTATGTAGCACGTTTTGAGCAACAGAAAGCTGTATAGCGAGTTTTTCATGTTGCTATACAATTTTCTCATTGAGACGTTTCATCTAATTATAATAGTTGAGAAGTTGATTAATTAGGAATAAATACCTAATTAGGCGGAATGCAAAAATAATCTTAGTATCTCTAAGCGACGGCAAACAACGTTACCCGGGTTCCGTTCAGCTACGTGGCATTTGCATATTTTGAATCTTGGTGCATGATAGTTGGGACACCCTCTATAGAACAACATATAAACATATGCATGGAGGGCATCGTGTCACGCGTTATAGGTGGACCGAAAGATGGACGGACAGAGTTCCGAGGGAAGAATCCCTAGAAGCATTATTATACGCGGGGAGTACCTAATAACGACCTTGCGTATGTAGTAACTTCCATGTTTCCAGTGCGCTCGCGTACGCAGCGCGGTTTCCTAGCAGCAGACGCTGCTCTGCAGTCCCCACACCTTGCGGAACAGTTTTGCGTGCGGGTCTACAGATTTATTTATTTATTTATTTATTTATTCAACATACCTTACAGCCCCATCGAAGGACATTGAGTAAGGGGGGCAACTGTAACTACAAAAAATATACTAAAACACATATTACGAAAAGCAATGTGCAACATCTTTATGCACTATTAACACGTAACGAATTCACGTTATCACGGAATGTTTCATGATTACAGATGGATGCAATGTGATCCGGAAGACCGTTCCAATGTGCAATATCTCTAAGCAGTGGTGATGAGTTGAATTTCGGCGTTTGACAATGAGTGCGCATGAAACTAAGTGCATTGTGAATGCGTCGAGATGTGCGCACCGGAGCACGAAGCGGAAAACAGTGACATATATTACTACAAATTTACCTGTGAAAGAGACATAGAAGAGCAATGACACGGCGATCTTCCAATGACTGAAATGCAAGGTCTTGTTTTGTTCGGGTAATGCTTGAATGACAGTCGTAGTTGCCAGATATGAATCTGGCTGCTCTATTTTGAACAACTTGCAACATACGGATTAGATAATCTTGATATGGTGACCATGTGGATGAAGCGTATTCTAGTTGTGGTAGAACGTAAGTAAGATATGCTAATTTTGGTACATCAGAAGGCACGTTGCGCAAGTTTCTGCGCAGATACCCAGATATTGAGAAGCTTTCGATGAGATAGCTGCTATAGGCGTTGTCCAGGATAAATCCGATGAAAGGTGAACGCCGAGATATTTATGCTATAATAATAATCGAATATTGAAATACCGAGTTATTGCGCTTTCTACTAAACAAAATTAACTTGCATTTTGAGGCGCTAAGGGACACCTGCCAAGTTCTGCTGAAGACAGCAGAACGAGGGAACCGTTAACGTGGCCACACCAGCAAATTAATGCCGTGCATCCGTCAGCAGAAAGCAGCAACGATCCGGGTTCAGAAGCTCTATTCCTCGTTAAAACGACAGATAATTTTGTTGGAAACATTCACACCGTAAAGGCCATAAGCGCACTCTCCTTTGGAATGGAATAGCGATCAAGATGCAACTGGACGCAAGGTCCCCGGTTTCTATCATCACTTGGCCCACCTACGTACAGCATCAAGATGCCTGGTCGAACCTGCAAGAATCGCCGCTCAAGTTGTCATGCTTCCTTGGACCACTGCCGGTGCGCGGCCAGTTACAACTCGACGTTTCCTTGGGTTCGAAGAATACGAAAGCCACATTAGCTGCGCTGGAGTGTTCCGGGCCGAACTTGTGTGGCCGGGACGTCATGACAGCGCTGGACCTTCTTGGGGAGCCGGTGCTCAGCGCAACGCAGGAAGGTGAGAGTGAAGCCATTCGTGAAATTGGCAATGCCGTTGAGGTCTTGTTAGAAGAAATTTCTGATGTGGTTCGACCTGAGTTAGGGCTCATAAAGGGACCGCCCGCCCGTTTGCCATTGCGTGATGATGCTGTTCCTCGGTTCTGTAAGGCGCGGCAGGTGCCGTACGCGTTACGCTCAAAGTGGAGGCCGAAATTGATCGGTTATTTCAAAATGGAATTCTTGCCCCGGTCGCACAGTCGGAGTGGGCGGCACCCGTGGTGGCGGTGGTAAAGCGAAACGGGAACATTCGCTTATGCGGCGATTTCAAAACGACTGTCAAACCAAGCCTGCCACACGATCCAGTATCCTCTACCGCGCACAGAGGACATCATGGCGACATTGAACGGCGGCGAAGTTTTTAAACTATCGATCTCCGGGACGCCTACAATGAGATTACGTTAGACGAAGAATCGCAACTGCTCACGACGGTGAATACGCAGAAGGGCCTTTTTTGCTTCACCCGCATTCCGTTTGGAGCAGCCTCTGCGCCAGCGCTCTTTCAGCAACACATGGAAACAATTTTACAAGGGCTGCCTGGGGTGCAGGTCTATTTAGACGACGTAATCATTACAGAAAAGCGGAATGATGCCGCCACCTTACGCCGAGTGCTGGGAAGAATCCGCGACTTCGGGGTGCGGCTGAATCGGGAGAAGTCAAGATTTCGTGAGAATGAGGTAGATTTTTTGGGTTACAAAATCAAGGATAAAGGCGTGCATGCCAAAAGGGAAAATCTTGAGGCTATTCTGACGTCGAGACACCCACGGGAGTGCCAGAGTTAAGGTCATTTTTGGGTATTGTCACCTATTACCAAAAGTTTCTACCGCAGGAAGCCACGATCCATGCACCTTTGTACGAAATATTGCGCGCCAGGACGGAGTGGAAGAGGGGCGTTGCTCAGCAGCAGGCGTTCGAAGAGGTCAAAGCACTGATAAGGAAAGCAGAGTTTCTTGCCCATTACGACCCGGACAAACCGTTGGTAACAGAATGTGACGCTTGAGCAGTCGGTATTTCAGCCGTTCTTTCTCACGGCACAGCTCAGGGGATGAGGCGACCCATTGGCTTCCGCTCCCGCATACTCACAGACACAGAGCGGAAATATTCAGAGCTTGAAAAGGAAGCCCTGGCATTAGTGTTCGGAGTGCCGAAATTCCGGACATATTTGTTGGGTAGGAAATTCACACTTCTAACTGATCACAAGCCTTTAGTCAGCATTTTCAATCAAGATAAGCCGGTTCCAGCCATGGCGGCCGCCCGAATACAACGGTGGGCCCTCCAGTTGAGCACGTACTCCTACATCGTCACATTCGAACACGGCAAGGCGAGTGTTCCGGCGGACACACTCAGCCGCCTGCCACGGGCAGCGCCTTCCAGGGAAGTGTCCGGAGACGAGGACGGCGCGGATAACTGTGAGTACGTACTTCTCACCGTCGGTTTGGACAGTAGAGTGTTGTCAGCCAAACAACTGGCACGCTATACGGCCGAAGATGAGGAGTTACGTGTGGTGCAGAAGTGGGTGCAGGAAGGCTGGCCTCGGCATTTAGACGCGAACCAAGTAACCCTGAAGCCTTGCCTATTTCGGAGGGACGAGCTAACTGTGAGAGAAGGCCTGGTGTTCTGGGGCCACCGAGTCGTCGTGCCTAAAGCATCCAGGAACGCAGTGTTGCAGCTTATTCATGAGACACATCAAGGAATCACCGCGATGAAGATACTAGCTGGGTCGCTGCTCTGGTATCCCGGCATTGATAAAGAGATTGAGCAGCTCGGTAAGAAGTACCACTTATGTGTTCAAGCTGCGCCGATGCCTCCACGCCAGGTATCAGTTCCGTGGCCGGAAACCAGGAAGCTGTGGTCGCGTCGGCACGTTGATTTTGCGGGTCCAGTGGATGGCTACAAGCTAATAATTGTGGTCGATTCCCACAGTAAGTGGATGGAAGCTGTGCCTTTGAGAGCTTCCACTGCTGGGACGACCGTAGATGCCCTGCGCACCCTCTTTAGCTCATTTGGGTTGCCGCGCACAATCGTCACGGATAATGGGCAGCAGTTTGCAAGCCGGGAATTCCAAGCTTTCACTACGGTGAATAGAATAAAGCAAGTGCTCACTGCATCATATCACCCTCAATCGAATGGGTTTGCGGAACGAGCGGTGCGTACCATAAAACAAAGCCTAAAGAAAAACAGGCAAGGATCAATGCAAACGCTGCTGGCGAGGATCTTGCACAACTACAGACGAACGCCGCTGTCGGGCGGAAAAACGCCGGCTATGCTGCTGATAGGGCGTGAGCTACGCTCCCGATTAGACAACTTGTTGCCGTCAGAAACAGAACGCGACATTTACCCCTTTGCCAATGATTTATTGCAGAAGGATGAACTAATTTGGGTGTGAAACTACGGTTGCCTCGGTGACCCATGGACTCAAGCACGTGTCCAAACAACAGAGGGGTCGCGTATGGTGACCGCCGAGGGACCAGAGGGCGAACTAATGCGACGACACTTGGACCAAGTGAAACCGCGTGTTGTGGTGCAGGACTCGGAGCAAGTGCAGCCGCGTCTCTCAGCCGAAGGTGACACAGCCATGGACAAGACCGCTAGTGCTGATACGACGGATGGGACCACAACCCTGGGACTACGAGGGTCGACCCGTTCGAGGCGTCCCCCTGACAGGTTGTCACCTTAAGAGAAGAGGAGACTGTTATATCGTCATGCACCGCGCGTGCCTATGAATCTGGGCACCTGATGTAATCACTTTCTACCCTCGTTCTCTATTTTGTCCCTTCCCCTCTTTCTTGCTGTGTGCTATATATTGCAGAACGAGGTCAAGGTCATTTTGGAGTTTAGAATGATCACCTGAACATTCCATATTGCGGTAGATGACGCAGTCGTCAGCGAACAACCTAACTGAGGATGAAAAGTGAGCGGGAAAGTCGTTGATGTATATCGAAAAAACGTAATGGACCTAGCACACTGCCTTGGGGGACACCGGACGTGACGTCGCAAAGGTTAGACGAAATGTTGTTGACCGCTCTAAATTTCTGACACGAAGACAAGAAGTTACGAAGCCAAGAGAGTGTTAATGAATCTATACAAAGGGCAGACAACTTGGAAATCTGACGGCAATGAGGTACAGTATCGAACGCATAGTGAAATCGAGGAAGAGGCAGTTGGTTTGATCGTTAGTGTTCATGTTGAAGGTCAGTCGTTAATTCGAATATCTGAGTGTCACATCAGCAGCCTCTACTGAAGCCATGCTGATTAAAGAAAATGAAGAGTTTTGATTCAGGATGACGGTAGATATGAGAAACAATAATATGTTCAAGTAACTTGCAGCATATGCATGTTACTGAAATTGGTCGATAATTACGGGGTGAGTGCCTGTCACCAGATTTAAATATAGCAACTACCTTACCAATTTTTCAATCCTTAGGCAGCTGACCTGATGATAAAGACTGGTTAAATAGAACAAACATAAAGCGACTGGAAATATCGGTAGCAATCTTCCCTATTTTAGACTTGATGTTATCAATGCCAGATGAAGTAGAAATTTTATGATTCGTGATGAGGTTTGCGATACCTTCGGCAGTGATGATGATTGCAGCCATGAAAGGGAAGGGTTTATCTGGAAGAAATGGCACATTGGAACAGCCTTCCTGTGTAAAAACAGGCGCAAAATATGCATTGAAAGCTACTGCAGAATCTTCATCAGAAAGCGGAGTTTCTTTTGCATCGTGTATGTGATTAGTAGACTTACTGCGGGGAGGAATTATTTGCCTTTATTTTTTTATTATTTCCCATAAGTGAGGGGAAGCCCTGCGAATAATATTTCTTTTTGGCTGCTCCTAATGCTTTACAGTAAGCTTGTAAGCACTCCTTGTATTTATGCCAGTAGGATGCAGAATTATTACGTTTCGCAGTATTGTACAAACGTTTCTTTTTATTTCGTAATGTTCGAAGTTGTTTAGTAAACCAAGGGTTAGTTTTATCGTTCGATATAGCGATTAGCGGCACCTACTTGTCAACTAACTGTAGTATTTTTTGTTAAAAAACTCCAGTTCTCATTCGTGCTGCGTGAGGCAAACGACGGCAGAAAAAGCTCGTTATAAAAACTTCTAGTTCGATGTTGAATCGATCGTAATTAACACGGTTATAATCCCGAATACTTTTAGTCGCTGAACCTGCAAAAGTTAAAGGGAGATTAATTTGGAAGTTAAGGAGTTTGTGGTCGCTAAATCCTTCTATGTAAGAAATGGGACATGGGACCAGTCATCTCTGGTGCAGTCGTTAGAACCATGTCCAAAATGTTACTACCACAAGTGCATTGGTTAAGAAGTTGTAATGAAGAGTTAAATCGAGAAAATCTGATGAGGTGCGACATGTTATAGATATGAGAGACCAATCCTCGCAATATTCACCCGGCACACAACGTCGACAGACGTCGGGCCAGGGGTAGAGCTCTACTCGAACATGTCCGTAACAACCACATTGAGGCAAGCTTCGTGGATGCCACGCCATATGTCCAACAAGAGGCATTCGCCGTCTCCATCGTCGACTCTAATTCCAGGATCACTTGCTGCGCTACAGTACGCACTTCGAAGCCCTTGGTAGCCGAACAGGTTGCAATCGCACTGGCTGTGCTCGATGGTCGCAGAGAGGCAATAAATAGCGTTTCTAAGGCGGCCATTAAGGCCAACCAAACCGGGATGGTCTCCACTCAGGCCCTTCGCATTCTCCAAGGCTTGAAAAGTATCTCTCCGCATTCTCTCATTTGGTTTGCCGCTCACTTTGGGTCGACTGTGGGCTCTCCCTCTAACCCTAACGAGCGCACGCACGAGGCCGCGCGAAGGCTCACTGACCGCGCCGCCTCCGCAGTCCCCCTACCCCGCGGGGAACCATTGCTGACATATAATGAGATCACCAAGCATTACTATCTGCCAACACCAGTATTCCCCCTCCCGCACCCTACCTGATGCAGGGCGCGGGCAGTTACCCTTCGACCTTTACAAACTCGTGCGTATCCTAACCTTGCCGTTCTTCACGCTATATACCCTACATACCCCAGTGCGGACTGCCCTGCCTGTGAACTAACGGCAACATTTAACCATGTGTTGTGGGAGTGTGAAGCTATCGGCTCCGCCTTCAGCGAGGATAGGTGGGCTGCGCTTTTGGGCAGCCCCGAACTCAACGACCGAACCCTGGCCGTCCAGAGTGCCTGCGATCGGGCCGTCAAGCTCGGATTGGCGGTCCCTACGTGGGACTAGCCGTGTGACACGGGGTATCCTCTGCGTCTTCTCTGGACCTAAATAAAGCTATTTCACTCACTCACCAATCAATGAGCGGATAATTGAAATAGCCAAAAGGGTATATTACATAAGCTGAATATAGCTGCGTAGCTCGCTCTACGTAATGACGAAGTTCTGTAGAAAAAGAAGAATCCGCCTCCGGTGGGCAATAACATGAGTGTCCTAATGGTATTTTAGCATAAGACGTAACGCAAGCAGACCGAGTAATTTCTATAGTAGGATTAGTACCAAGGGGAAATGATAAGACCTTTTTCACCGCCAATAACACACCCCCTCCTCTTTTTTCAACATGGCCACACCGATATATGTTACGGTAGTCCTTATCTGGGAAGAGTTCTTCATTGGTGACGTCAGGATAGAGGCAGGTCTCTGTGAGTATTAACGTACTCACAGAGACCTGGCTAGCTAGCGTCCAATTTTTACAAATTTGGACGCTAGCTAAGGCAATAAATTTCATGGTCATCTACATCAACCGAGAAGTGCACCGAGCAGGCCGCGAAGGCACTTTTGTGCGTGACGGGATACATTTTAGCGATACTGAGCTATAATGTTTCGACGTGGATTCGCGGCAAGGGCAGAAGATTTTTTAGACAGGCCCCAGGAAGGAAAATTAAGTATTGAATGTAGCTACACACCAGCAAGGGGCAAGAGGAGGAGGAGGAGGAAAAAAGAAGGAAAGGCAGGGAGGTTAACCAGAAGCACGTCCGGTTTGCTACCCTACACGGGGGAAGGGGTTTAAAGGGATGAAAAGAAAGGAGAGAGAGGGAAGAAAGTACTCGCAGTATAAACACGTGCGGTTGTCCAACACTTCACAATCGGTCACTGAGGCCAGTCGACTTCATGAACTGTAACAATGCCCGCGTCGCTTTGTAAGCCTGCGACGCGTAGGGCCACGGTCCAAGAATCTTTGTCTCTGAAAACGGTCTGCTGTCTAATCGGTCTAACACACTCCGGAGAAGGTCACGTTCGGTCTCATAAAGATGACAAAACACAACACGTGTTCCACCGTCACCTCACAGTTGCACGAGTCACAGATTGGTGTGTCGGACATGCCCAGAAGGAATGAGTACGCTTTCGTAAAAGCTACTCCTAACCAGAGGCGGCAAAGTAAAGTTGCACCATGGCGGGGGAAGTTCGATGGAATTTGTAGCCTCAGTGTAGGATCCAGCCGTTGGAGATGACAGTTCGTAAAAATCGGGCTGCTCCATGACGTTTCTGTCTCGGTTTGAGCGAGTAAACGAAGACCCCTCGATGCATCTGTCCTCGATAAGGGTATAGGAACAGTCAGGGTTTCCTTATGGGCTGACCGGGCGGCATCATCGGCAAGGTCATTACCGACGATGCTACAGTGCCCCGGCAGCCATTGAAAGATGATGTCATGTCCGTTCATGAGGGCTCGATGGAGAACCTCTCTGGTCTCAAACACCAGTTGTTCATGTGTCTTGCGTAGTAATGCTGACTGCAGACTCTGAAGGTCTGCCTTGGAGTCACAAAAAATTACCCACTTTCGAGGTGGTGTTTCTACGATGTAATTAACTGCAGCACGTAGAGCGGCAAGTTCTGTTGCCGTAGAAGTCGTTATGTGGGAAACTTTGAACTTCCTTGTGACTTGTAAGGTCGGGATGATAAAAGCGCCTGTGGAGCTGGTGGCTGAGACAGATCCATCGGTGTTAACCTGCGTTCTTAACTCATATGCATCGTTCAGCAATGACAATGTCAACTGTTGTAGAGCTACCGTGGAATGACTGAGCTTGTTCGTAATTCCCGGAATCGTGAGGTGTACTTGTGGCTGCCGTAGACACCACGGGGGTGACAGTGGTCTTGTTGCTGGTGTAAATCCCGATGGAAGGCAGCCTTGATGTGTCGCAACAAGTTTCGAAAACGTGGCCTGAGGTCTTTGTGCCAGCAAAACAGCAATGTGATGACTGGGTACGCGACACAGGTGTCGAATGTGTGCTCTGAGGTTGTCAACCGTGATGTATGTTGGAATCAAGTAGTCTCTAGCAATCACGATTGTTGCATGAGTCGAGGCGCATCGTGGAAGTCCAAGACATGTCCGCAGAGCCTGGCCTTGCAAACTTTGGAGGGTACGAATATTTATTTTGCATGTGTTCGCCAAAACCGGCAAGCTGTATCGTAAAAAGACCAGAAACAGTGTTCTGTACAGCTGCAGCATGGACCGTACCGACGTTCCCCAAGTTTTTCCACCCAGGAACTTCATTATATGTATAATTGAAATTAGTCTCCGCTTCAGGTAGATGCAGTGGGGGCTCCATGAAAGGTTCCTGTCAATAATCACACCTAAGAAGCGGTGAGACTTCTGGTATGTAATAGCCTGGCCATTGAGAGAAACAGGGTACGGTGACATGGGTTTGCGCGTAAAGGCAATGAGCGCACATTTTTCGATGGACATAGTAAGGCCTTGTTTTCGGAGATAGGAACAAGTTATAGGGTGGCTGCCCGCTGAATTCTTGCGCGCACTTGAAGACGAGTCACCGCAGAAAACCAAAGACAAATATCGTCGGCGTAGATCGACAGGTGTATTGTATTGGGTAATAGTTCAGCAAGGCCAATCATAGCTAGGTTAAACAGAATAGGGATCAATACCCCGCCCTGTGGGACGCCGCAGTAGGTCTAATAGTTGGCAGAGGGGCCATTTTCGGTCTGCACATAGAAGGACCTTCTGGTCAAATAGTCTCTGATCCATTGAAACATACGGCCACCGATTCCGACAGCCTCCAGTGATTCAAGGATCGCTTCATGTGTGACATTATCGTACGCCCCTTTCATATCAAGAAAGAGCGCCACTGATATGCGCTTGAGACATTTTTGTTGCTGTATGTATGTTGTCAGGTCGATAACATTGTCTATTGAAGACCTGCCTCGCCGAAAGCCTGTCATTGAGTCAGGGTATATACTGTGGCGTTCAAGGTACCATTCTAAGCGTGTAAGGATAATTTTTTCCATTAATTTTCCTACGCAACTTGCCAGGGCAATAGGGCGATATGATGTCAGGTCTAAAGGCGACCTCCCTGTTTTTAGTAGCGGTACAAGCCGACTTATTTTCCATTGCAGAGGAACAATTCCATCACGCCATGAGCGGTTGTAGTAATTCAACAGCTCTTGCCTGGCCTCCCGTCCAAGATGGACAAGAGCTGCATAGGTTATGCCGTCAGGCCCTGGTGAAGATGAACGTCGAGAAGCAGCCGAAGATGCGTCAAGTTCCTCCATAGTAAATGGAAGTTCCATTTCTGGTACGCGAGACACAGGGACGACACTAACACCTTCGGCGTGGAAGGTGACACAGACGCCGGCGATCCGCGCACAAAAATCATTTACCACCTCAAGTTGCGTCTGAATTAAACTAGAAGGAGTTGGGAAAAGACGAGCAACCGATAAGAATAGAGACTGTAAAATTTGTTACATACACATGCGAGGTGGGCAAAAGAAGCAAAAATGGCTGGAAATTTAAACGCAACTGAATGACAAAGCTATTAGGGTGTACGCCTTGGCCGAAACGCATCTACGAGATTTGGATCAGCCGCCTGCTATTCACAATTTTGTATAGGAGGGATGCAACACAATGACCGGGTCAAGGAAAAGCAGATGCGTAGGCATGCTATTTAGGCGCAGTATTAATTGGTTATGGGTAAAAGAGATATCTAAAGAGCATTGATGGATTCGCGGCAGATGGCAAGGCAAAAAGACATGGCTTGGAGTAGCTTAGTTATGGGACAGATAGTGATAGCAGCGATAAAAATAAAGAAGTCATTGATATCATTAGAAGCGATAATTATGGATTCAAGAAGTCGGGCCAGGTGATATTAGTGGGAGATATGAATGCGCACATGGAGGATTTATACAGATATACTGATTACAATGGTTCTGTAGTGCTGGATCTGTGCGATGAACAGACCCTATAGAAGTTACCAGGGAAAATAGGTGTCAGCCAGGTAACGAGGTAATGCGGAAATAGACAGTCATGTGTTCATTAGGCCTTAATCTCAGAAGCAGTCTTCGAACGACTAGACTAAGAGATAATACATGAACATGTAAAAGATAGCCTGGGTAGAGATCATTAACATTTAACTGAAATTTTGGGAGAGATACGCAGAACACGAGCGTATAGCATGAGAACTTTTAAAAATGAATGAAAAGCAAATAAGAGAGATCGCAAGAAACATACAGAAGGAACTGGATGCGCTTGCTACAACAATCTGGCGATATAAGGAAGTGGCAGACGTTATTCAACAGGAGGTAAAACATACACGGCAAGAAAATTGTTGCATTGTAAAGAGGAAACCACGTAAGTAGTGGAACAAGGGAATAAACGAAGCTATAGATAGCGTAAGCCGGCGTCTCGGTATTGTCGAGAGGCCAAGAAGTTGGGATTACACGAAGAAGAGGTGCTCCTAAGATGGAACAAATACCCAGAAAAGAAAAGCGTGGCGAGTGAGCTCGTGCAAAAGAAAATTAAATGCACAAGTGAAAGTTGGGTGCATAACGCAGTGGATACGATGCTGTTTCACCAGCCTCACACTGTGACAGTATTTTGTCAATGTTTCCGCTGAGCTAATGTGATGCGGGAACAAAGATCTAATTACATAGGGCAATTAGGAGGTTAATAAACTTTCGGTTATCTTCGGTTTAACCCTCAAAATGGTTTGGAAAGTGCGTCGTTTGAGTGATGTAGACCATATGAAAATGAAAGCTGTTAAAAATAAGTCGTCACTCAGAAGCAATATGCTTAATAAATTTTGAATGTTTACTCGGTTCCTTGGCTTGGGTGGAATCTGTACATTTTTTTCCAATTTATGCTTTTGATTATAGAAGGAAGAGATAAAACGTGTTTTGTTTGAAAATGCCTAAGCGCATTGAAATTAAGCATTGCCACACAAAGTCTGTGACGTAACGATAAAGCTCCGCGAACTTAATATTGTCAGACTATGCTGCGATAAAGTAGGAAATTTCTAAACTTCCGTAGGAGCTAGTAGCAAATCTAGTAGAGGTGCTAGTGTATGGGTATCGTCGAAACGTGCAGAGAGTGAGGTGGAGTGAAAGTTTAATCTATATTTAGTTCTGGTACGGCTGGAGTGCCGCATGTCTCGGTGAGGGGGATTCGCACGTGGTCACAGCTTTCAAAAGGCTTCAAGTAGAAAGATCTAGATAAGTATTTTGGTTAGGCGTTCAGAAACGCATATGTCAGGAAGTGAAAGCGCGAATTGCAAGTGGGCACGGGCGTTCACAGCCACCGAAATCTGCACAGCTGGCGCTCACGTGGTGGGACTACAAAGAAGTATTTCCAAATGAGGCGAGTAGTGAGGGGAGGGGGCGGAGCCTAACAGACACTTTGAAATTATATATATATATATATATATATATTGTACTGGAGCACATCGGCACCAGCTCTGTGCCAGCCAGTGTGTGGAAGAAGACGTTGACGATCGTGTGGTTCGCGCTAGGTCGGTTTTCAACGATCCGGCTTGTTAAACCGCTTTATCAAGTCTACCTGCAAAATACTCTTGTTGCATTTGGTGGAGGTGCTGGGTAGTCCCCTTCAGCGTCCTGGAACTCCGCAGCCGTACGCTACCATCTGCCTTCACAATGACCGAGGACGCCGGACCCTCGCGAGCTTCTCCCGCTCCCACACCTGTCGTGTGCTCTGGGGTGCTTCATCTGCGTGATCCTCCAGTCTTCAGTGGCACTGACGATCACGACGTGGAAGACTGGCTGGCCGAGTATGAACGTGTTAGTGCACACAACAAGTGGGATGACCGCGACAAGTTGACTCATGCCATCTTTTATCTTACCGGCGTGGCCCATCTGTGGTTCAAGAACCACGAGGCTGATTTTACCACCTGGTCAGCTTTCAAAGAGACCCTCGTTTCGTTTTTCGGTCGGCCAGCGGTGCGCAAGCTTTGTGCTGAACACAGCCTCCGCGGACGATCTCAACAAATTGGTGAGACCTTCACAAGCTACATTGAGGATGTCATCGGCCTCTGTAGGCGAGTGAATGCGTCCATGTCGGAACCTGACCGAATCAAACACATCATGAAAGGCATCGACGATGACGCTTTTCATATGCTCGTGGCAAAAAACCCACAGAGCGTTACTGAAGTCATTGAACTTTGCCAAAGTTTTGACGAGCTGCGTAAACAGCGCATCTCCACACGTCGCCCTGGAATGCAAACGGCTGACCTTTCAGCTTTGGCTCCCAGCAGCGCTGGTTTTGATTACACCTCGTTGCTGCCTCAAATTCAGCAATACGTACGTGAGGAAGTTGCACGTCAGCTCTCTCTTGTGGCATCGGTCACTGAGCCTCTCCCCCCACTGGACCAGTCGCTTCGTCGGGTTATCCAGACGCAAGTTGCTGAGGCCCTCCCGTCCCCCGCTTCTCCGCCGCACGTTACGGCGCCGCCGCAAGTAACGGCGCCGCTAACTTATGCTGAGGCCCTTACACGATCTCATGCCCAACCGACGCCAGTCCCATCCCGCCCAGCCACCAACTTCTACACTCCGCCAAGTCCGGTACGGCCGGTTTACGTACCGTTCTCGCATCCGAGACCACCTCTAAAGCCCTGGCGCACTCCGGACAACCGGCCAGTGTGCTACGCTTGCGGTATTCCGGGACATGTTGCGCGCTTCTGTCGCCGCCGCGGACTCTATTTTCGCGATGGCGCTCCCAACCTTGGCCATGTCCCTCAACAAGCTACACACCGTCTTGCACCTGACGCAACGGACTCGTATTCCCGTCGCCCCGCCTTCAATTCACGCCGATCTCCTTCTCCCCGCCGCCGCTTCCTTTCCCCCATGATTCGCAAGTTGCTGAGGCCCTGCCGTCCCCTGCTTCGCCGCCGCAAGTTACGGCACCGCTACAAGTTACGCCTACGGCCCCGCTACAGGTTACGGCACCGCTCACTTATGCTGGTCTCATGCCCAACCGACGCCAGTCCCATCCAGCCCAGCCACCAATTTCTACACGCCGCCAAGTCCTGTACGGCCGGTTTATGCACCGTTCTCGCATCCGAGACCACCTATCAGCCCCTGGCGCACTCCGGACAACCGGTCAGTGTGCTACGCTTGCGGTATTCCGGGACATGTTGCGCGCCTCTGTCGCCGCCGCGGACTCTATTTTCGCGATGGTGCTCCCAACCTTGGCCATGTCCCTCAGCAAGCTACACACCGTCTTACATCTGACGCCGCGGACTCGTATTCACGTCGCCCCGCCGCCGCTCCCTTTCCCCCATGCTTCGCCGTTCCAACCATGACCAGGAGGAAAACTAACAGCCGCAGTTCCTGAGGCAAGAACTGCGCCATCGTCGAAATTTGCAAGGCCTCTTCTTTCGCCGCCTAACGAGATTGTAGTGTTTATAGACGGTGTCGCGACGAACGCTCTTGTCGACACAGGAGCAGCTGTTTGTGTGATTAGTGAGATTCTCTGCCGCAAACTGAACAAAGTGACGACTCCGCTTTTTGATATTTCGCTACGCACAGCGAGCTCGCAGCACGTCAAGCCTTCGGCCACCTGCACCGCTCGTGTTTTAATTCAAGATGCGCTCTACATTGTCGAATTTGTCGTCCTTTCTCATGCATCGCACGCCGTTATCCTGGGCTGGGACTTCCTTTCCGCGCATCATGCAGTGGTCGACTGCGCACGTGCACAACTCGCCTTGTCTCCGTTCTGTACCGCAACCGACGATGACCCTCGCCCGTCTGCTAAAGTGGTTGTCGCTGCTGACGTCATCATCCCTGCCTTCTCTGTCGCCTTAGTGTCCGTCACCTGTGACGCTGTCCCCAATTCAACTGCACTTTTTGTACCGTCTGAGGAATGTGCGCGTCGCCGGAACGTTGTCCTACCGTTCGCAGTCATCTCACTTGATGATGATTCCAGTGCAGTTTATGCGTGTAATCCGTTTCCCTACCCTTCAACTCTATTACATGGCGAATCTGTTGGTCGTCTCGACACTTTTGATGCCATCTTTTCGTTTGATGCGCCCAATTGCGATACGACACCACTGCCTATCGATGCCGTCACTCCTGCCGCCGCTCCCGCCTCACCAGACCACGACGTCTTGTTGCGCAGCGTCGATAACGCGCTCCCGCAAGCTCAGCGCAATCAGCTCGTTCAACTCCTTGACCGTTTTCGGACCTCTTTCGACCTCGGCCAACCTTGTTTGGGGCGCACGTCAGCGGTTGTTCACCATATTGACACCGGTCACCATGCTCCACTGCGTCAGCGTCCCTACCGAGTGTCACAATCCGAACGCAGCGTCATCAGTGAACAAGTCGATGACATGCTGCAACGCGGCGTGATCCAGCAGTCACACAGTCCTTGGGCTTCTCCGGTCGTACTGGTGCGGAAAAAGGACGGCTCAATCAGATTTTGCGTGGATTACCGCCGACTAAACAAGATAACACGTAAGGATGTTTATCCTCTACCACGAATAGACGATGCTCTCGATTGTCTACAAGGTGCCGAATTTTTTTCTTCCCTGGATCTTCGCTCTGGATACTGGCAAGTACCGATGGCTGCAGCGGACCGTCCAAAAACGGCTTTTGTGACCCCTGACGGGTTATACGAATTTAATGTGATGCCCTTCGGCCTGTGTAATGCGCCTGCGACTTTCGAGAGGATGATGGATTCTATCCTCCGGGGACTTAAGTGGCGTACCTGTCTTTGCTACTTAGACGACATAGTTGTCTTTTCTCCCAATTTTGCATCTCATCTCGATCGCCTCGAGCAAGTTCTTGAGTGTCTCACGGCCGCTGGTTTGCAATTAAACTTGAAGAAATGCCATTTTGGTGCCAGACGGCTTACGATTCTAGGCCACGTCGTTTCACAAGAGGGAATCCTACCAGACCCCGCCAAACTGCGAGCCGTTGCCGAGTTTCCCAAGCCAGCCACTCTTAAAGAACTCCGTAGCTTCATCGGCTTGTGCTCTTATTTTCAGCGTTTCATCCGTAATTTCGCCTCTATTATCGCCCCCTTGACTCAGCTACTTGCCAGCAGCGCTGACCTCTCGGCATGGAATCCCGATTGCGACGAGTCATTTACGACGCTCCGCCGGCTCCTTACGTCCCCTCCAGTACTGCGCCACTTCGATCCCAATGCGCCTACTGAAATTCACACGGATGCTAGCGGTGTCGGTCTTGGTGCCATCCTCGCCCAACGCAAAGACGGCTATGACGAGTATGTCGTTGCATATGCCAGCCGTACCCTAGCAAAGGCAGAGTCGAACTATTCTGTAACCGAAAAGGAATGTTTGGCAATTATTTGGGCAATCAGCAAATTCCGTACTTACCTTTACGGACGCCAATTTGACGTTGTGACTGACCACCATGCCTTATGCTGGTTGTCATCTATGAAAGACCCCACTGGCCGCCTCGCTCGTTGGGCTTTACGCCTTCAAGAGTATGACATACGTGTTATTTATCGCTCGGGACGCAAACATTCAGACGCCGATGCCCTATCCCGTTCTCCGCTTCCGTCTGACTTACTTTGTTTACAAACTTCCACCTGCGATTCGTCGTCCCTCAGCATCACCGACATGCCGGCCGAGCAACGCAAGGATCCCTGGATCGCTTCTCTGCTTGACGTTCTCTCTCACCGTTCGCTTGAATCTGTTTCACGCACCATTCGTCGTCAAGCGCATCACTTTGTCGTTCGTGAAGGCTTGTTGTACCGCCGCAATTACCTAACCGATGGCCGCAGATGGCTGCTTGTTATCCCCCGTCATCTGCGCTCGGACATATGCACCGCCTTCCACGATGATCCTCAATGCGGCCACGCTGGCGTATTCAAGACCTACTCCCGCCTACGCCTGAGGTATTACTGGCGCGGCATGTATCGATACATTCGCCAGTACGTGCGATCATGCCTTTCGTGCCAACGCCGCAAGACTCCCCCTCATAGCACCGCTGGTCCTCTACAACCTTTACCGTGCCCTACAAGATCATTTGACCGTGTTGGCATTGATCTTTACGGTCCCCTCCCCAACACTCCTGCGGGCAACCGGTGGATCATTGTCGCCGTCGACCATCTCACACGGTACGCTGAAACATCTGCGCTGCCAGCTGCCACCGCGATAGACGTCGCTCGCTTCCTTCTTCGCCGCCTCATTTTGCGACACGGTGCGCCCCGTGAATTATTAAGCGATCGTGGCCGCGTCTTTCTCTCAAACGCTATCGAGGCACTGCTCCAAGAATGCCGCATTGTTCACCGCACCACCTCTGCGTACCATCCGCAAACAAACGGCATGACGGAGCGTTTCAACCGCACCCTTGGAGATATGCTTGCGATGTACGTGTCCGATGATCACTCCAATTGGGACCGGGTGCTCCCCTTCGTCACGTACGCCTATAACTCTGCGCCACAAGCTACCACCGGCTTCTCTCCTTTTTTTCTTCTATATGGACGTGAACCATCCTGTTCCATGGACACCATTTTCCCCTACCGACCCGATGCCTCTGAAGCCTCGCCCGTTTCCGAAGCGGCTGCTTATGCTGAAGAGTGTCGTCAACTGGCTCGCTCGTTTACCGCGCAAGACCAATGTCGCCAAAAATCTCGCCATGACGAATCCGCATCTAGCGCCCACTATTCCCCGGGAATGCTAGTTTGGCTCTGGGTCCCGTCCACTACTCCCGGCCTTTCGACCAAGCTTCTCTCGAATTACCACGGTCCCTACCGAGTAGTCGAGCAAACATCTCCGGTCAACTACATCATTGAGCCGCTCGAGCCATCTTCCGACCACCGCTGCCGAGGGCGTGAAACAGTTCACGTCACTCGGCTGAAACCGTGCTACGAACCTCCTGTGCTGTCAATCCCCTAAGTCGCCAGGTTGGCTCCTTTCTGCGTGGGGAGTGATTGTACCGGAGCACATAGGCACCAGCTCTGTGCCAGCCAGTGTGTGGAAGAAGACGTTGACGATCGTGTGGTTCGCGCTAGGTCGGTTTTCAACGATCCGGCTTGTTAAACCGCTTTATCAAGTCTACCTGCAAAATACTCTTGTTGCAATATATATATATATATATATATATATATATATATATATATATATATAGATTTTTTCATTCATTTACCAATTTGTCCTGAACTTTATTCACTCACTTATTGTGTGCGCAAAGACATGTCTCCGAGGGGAATATTCTGTTCGGTCTAAGGTGTTTATGCATTAGTATACATCACTGCACTTTGGTAGAAGATTGCAGAGAACACTTTAAAATACAAAATGGTACGTGATGTGCTATAAGAAGCGGTATTTGTGCTTTTATGGGACACCCAACTGTTTATCACCCAATGTCAAATTTATTTCAGTTTACCAAACCACAGCTACCGGTAAAGTGCTTCTACATAATATTATTCGCCGATTTATTTAGCACGTGGTGTTTTCAGCCCGCGGGGAGAGTAATCTCATGTTTCTTCTTGCTTCGGTTACCAGCAGCTGGCGTATGTACCATCTAGGATGCAAGTTCCGTTTACGCATTTCCCCAAGCTGCAGTTGTACGTCTGGACTTCTCCCTGAGTGGTCAATAACGTAGGTAGGCTGGTCTAAAAGAGAAATAAAATTGGTTAATTCCAGCAACTCATCTATTTCCACCATATTTTAATGAAATTTTCACACTTGTTAGCATGCACGCTATAAATTGTGCTCTTGGATTTGCGTGGCCGTAAATGGCCACGCATGGCCTGTTGTAATGACCGATTCCCACATTGGTCAATATGTATGTAAATATAATGCGACGTTGTGACGATAAGCTTTTCTGCTGTTGTGGATGGTAACTAAATAAAAGCGTTCTTGCGCTTATAGCATTTTCTTATTGTTTTGCAGTGTAGGCTGTTTTTGAAAAAGGAGAAGGTACTAAAGGCAAATATGGCTCACAAGACCGAAAATTTAGCAATCTTATTGCACCATAAAATAAGGCTGCAACAAGGTTCCTTTTCTGCGGTAAAAATAAACTGCGAAATACACCTTTCGATTTGGGCAAATCGGAAGGTGTATTTCACACCAGCTCTCTTGCATTTCGCCCCCATTCCTTTAAATGAAAAAAAATCACACCATATTTGGCAATGCAGTGTGGCCGACGTGGTCGCGCAGCGGATTGAGCGACCAGTAACGCATCATACTTTCATTTCAATGCAATGCCATGGCACTCTCGGAACTCTGAGAATATCTGAGAACGCTTTAGTATTTCTTGAAAACTACTGCTATCCTGCACGCCCGCGGGAAAACGGGAGGAGTCGCCATTTACCACAACCGTTTCCACGAGAAATAATGCATTCGTAACTATCGTGTAATTTAGAGTAAGGGCCGCACCCATGTATACGTATGCGCCGCATGCGAACTTAGCACCCGAAATTCGAACCGAGCAGCAATCGCGTTCGGTGCTCTGATGCCGCGTGCGAGTGCCATCTAATTTTGGTGGGCACCGTACTTTAGCGTGCTGTTACGAGATGGCAAGAGCTGCGCTTCGACCCCTGACGTCCGGAACGTGGCCACAGGACCGGCTCCTCCGAGTCCCCGCGTTACAGTGGGCAAGGCGCAGGCAGCATGTTTTCTTGTGCGGTTAGTTTTCGCAGCCAGCTCCTTCGGCTAATCGGTCAACTGCCGGCCGGGTGTCCATAATGTAAAGGTCGTGTTTGATGGCGTTCGACGCTGCATTTAGGATCAAAGTTAGGAGGTTAAGATCATGGTCAAGGTTAAGGTCAAGGTTAAGGTTAAGCCGAGGAGCACGGCAAGTGAGCAGCCGGCAGCAACTCCGGCGTCGACGACAAGCGCTGCAGTGAACAAATCGAGGAAGGCATTCTGTGGGAAAGCGTGCAAGTTCACGGGACTCCTAACTGAACAAAAAAAAAGTTGCAGTGGCTTAGCTCGGCTATGCCAGGATATACGTAGCGTTAGCAAAGGTTCAGCTGACTATTTTTAGCTTTCCTGGTTGTCTAGATTGTAAAGGATTAGCTTGATTGTCATGCTTACTGCTGCTCTAATGACACACACGCGGTATACGTATTATGTGACACATGTATATAGCCTTCTCCTGTTCATTCCTCCTACGCTCAACCGCTAATTGCCAGGCAACTACTTCGGGATCCGATGAGTCAAGCTTCTCCGTTCTTCTGCGCTGTTGAGCAGCATTTGCGCTCTCCTTCTCCATGGCTATACCACACTGGCAAACGCCAGTCAGAAGCGCAGCGGCTCCAGCGCAGTGTCAGACGGCGACTGCACAGCGAGCGCGCGCCGGCGCCAGTGCGTCTACCACGGCTACGACGTCACTCCTCTGGAATGCGCAGACCGGCGGCGGAGTGCGCGAGAGGTGCCGGCTCCGGTGGCTCCGGTGCGCAAGCCGTGTGACATCACTGATCCTTGCGCATGCGCAGCACGGCTCTTGATGTGCCGCGAGAAACGGGCTTGGCTAGGCCAGTGTAGCTAACGCTACAATATCCCAAATGGCCCGCTCCTGTTCAAGGGCAACATCTCGTCAAAATCGCGAAAGAAAAACCACGCCGCCCTAGCACAAGTCTATACTACTGAAATGAAACTTTGCTGAAGCTCTGCCGCAACGGGCTTCTAATAAATGTTGTGCAGTGTAGCATCGCGCAACTTCCGATGTCAGCTGTCTGCCTTTTTTATTGCGATAGCAATTATATGGACACTTCAACCGGATTTCTGCCGTCGGCGTCGCCGTTGCCGTGAGGTTCCGTATAGATAAAATCTTCACCGCGCGCAGTATGCCCGAGCGGAAGCGTGCGGGGACGCGCGCTATCACGGAGAGCGAACGCACTCAATCTCCCACGCGCAAGCAAGGAAGCGGGAAGCCGGCGCCGGAGGAAGCGGGGGGGGGCACTTATACTCTGCCAACAACCGTGCTCATCGCTCGCCCGCACCGTCTCTTATCTCTACACGGCTCTGAGCTTTGTATGCGCTGTGCATTCGCCGCTCAGTTTCCGTTGAAGCGATAGACCGCACATACCTTCGCCTGCTGCGGCGTATGCGCTTGCTGCCAGCGTTTTGACAGTCGTTGTCTCCAGTCATTCAATGTGATCTATTCATGTTTGTTTGTGCGCGCTCACATCACGCTTGTTCATTCAGTTAGTAATAGTCGGGCCACATTTTCCAAAGCACGCTACACATGCTATGCTGGCCGGATCGGCAATGCAGCGCTACAGGTGTGTCCCTTCGCACGCGCTGCCCACGGGAAGCGCTTCTCATCAACACCACCGTTTCACACGCGTCTTCTCGTGGTCATCGAGTCTCTCTTCATGTCGGTCTACTTACGCCGCAGCACACCTGCTTACTTAATCAGCTCATGTTTACTACAATTCATATTGCTACCAAAGCCGCTCACCTTACTTCGTATGACATTGCTGTGTTGCTATCGCATTCATTGCTTCGCCCTTAGGACGAAACTGTGACATTTTTTAACGTTTAGGGCCCCGTGTCGCAGAAAATCCGGCGTCGGAAACCGGCGTCGGCGTGCATTGCGTGTGGCGGTGAAACTCATCCCCAACCACCCCGACCGCACAGACCCTCCAAGTGGTGCAAGGTTTTAGTGAACAAAAATAGAATTTCTCACAGTGAAATGCGTCAGAAAAATGGTAAAGTACGACTTTACCAATCGGCATCGGATTGTAATTTGAATGTCCGAGAATACCTAATTCTGGTACGAGGAAACTCAAACACAAACCCCTTTTCCAACATTTCTACCATACCTGCGCGCGTCGGGGCAATAGCAAACAATTAATAAGATATTAAAAAAAGGTGCTAGGCCTTCACATTTTAAAAAAAGACCACCTTTATTGCCCCTTGAAAAACGTCTTTCCAGCAATGCATTTCTGTTTAAAAGTGAAGCCGACTTCAAGGGGATTGGTGTGAGCTTGGTCTTTGTAAGCTGGCTGTCTCACGTTAAGTGTTGCAGTGAATGAAGCCTACTTGCCGTATGCCAACGATGTGATGCGAATGCGTCCCGATAACGCTATCGCGTTCTACTCTTAAAGGCGAAGCTTAAGCACCCTCCAATTTTTGCTTAGTCGAAAGGGACTCTTCAGCTAAAATACATTGCAGTTTTCGGCAACCTTTGTCACTTTATGACAAGTGTTAATTGTTGCGACATCCGCTTCTTTTCAACTAAAAATTGGCATCAAAATTCGAGTGTGTTTTCAGTGTGTTGTTATAAATATTCGCTCTGTATTGCCACGAGTAAAGACCCATTTATTACGTGCTCTCTGCGAACAAGGGATGTCTGTAGCACGAAGTGTTTGCATACTACTGTGATTTATGATGCCCATTGTTACTTCGCACATTAAGGCTCAAGATCCAGTCGTACTCGGTAAAGCTTTCTATTGATTACCAAGTAACCGTATTAGGCGGAAATACGCTCCAAACACTCAAGAACTGAACCTGAATATTCCGAAAGAGTATTGTTTCAGGGTATGTAAAGACGTTGCAGAAGGTACTCACGAAACATGTAGCATTGTCATGGCAGGTCTCATTCCACTGCGATGTGCCATTGGTACAAAAATTAGTGCAATTTCTTGATAACTGAATGAAAAAAAGAAAAAAATTTAAGTTATTGATCTATCTGAATATTCTAGTCTCGTTATGCTTTGGAAGTACCCCAAACTTGCGGTTCCCGCTTCTACAGACAATCTTTATGCGAAACGATATGTTTTAGTGCTAGTCTTATGCAAGAAAGTGCTACACGAAAGGAGGGTACAAAAATCGCGCTCAATGCCTTCATGCGCAACTGTGCCCTGTGTTTTTAGGAACTGTGAAAAAAGGCTTAGATGCCTTCTATTCAAATCGTTTCACCTGAAAACCCTGCACTTGCGGCAGGCTCATTTTCGACAATGTACAGTGCCGCAACATAAGCATGTCAAATTCAAAAGCCAGCAGCCGAACCGCAACAACATTTACGGCACGCACTGGGACGTTCGGCAAAAGCCGTGATTGCCTGTTATATTTTTGCGATTAAGTTTACTGAGAACGCCACATCACGACTACTCTTAAAACATGCTTGCTGTATTCGATTGGCTGATAGAATGATGAAACATTTGTTCTTAACAGCAGGGAGACTCCACGAAGTGGTTTTCTGGTCACCATTACAGAGGCCCGTTGGCCGGTGACATCTCCCGCGTTCTGCCATTCCTCCTAAGTTCATCCACAATATTGTGCGGCACCGCTAAAAACTTGCATGCCAGAGGAATGATATTGAAATAATGTAGATGAAGTACAACATATGCAACTGATAACTGTCACTGCGTGTAGTCATTTACTGCGCATGGCCTATTACAAAGTGTTCGCTGGACTGCAGCATTAGAATACAATCGCTCAATACGATACCTATTTTGTCCAATCTGCTTCGCGGTGCGAGAGATGGCTAAAGGTCAATCAGTTGTCTCATTCTGATAAAAGCTATATCTTATTGTTCCTCTGGCGCTTATTAAGGAAATGTTGATAAAAAAGTCACAGGCCTGCGCGGCACACGCAGCACAGTCACAGCGTCAGCTGGTGGAGGGGCTCAAGAGCAGCTCCGATTTGGGCACCACGTACAACGGGGTCTTCAAGGCAATCTTTTCGCCTCGTTTTGACGAGAACGATCTGAACTGTCCGCCCGGCGTCGACGGCGAGCTGCGGCTTGTAATGCTCTCTGCACAGCAGTCTTCTGAGCCCGATCAAGCCTTACAACTGCAACTTACATGTCGGGCACGCTGCGTTTGCAGGCACCTTAACTAGATGGCGCCACAATACTGGCGGCGACTGGGGATCGCGTTTCTTTTTTTACTGCGCGTCTCGTCTGAATCGCATGTCGTCGTCTGCGCCTGCGCAAGCTGCGTTTGTAGGCGCCTTAACTAGATGGCGCCACCATACTGGCGGAGGCTAGGGTCGTCTGCGCCTGCGCGTCTGCCTAGGAAGAAGTCATAATGCATCTTTCCGCTGCCTGATAGCAAGCGCTTGCGTGGCTCAGTGGTAGAGTATCCGGCTCCCACGCAGCGGGCGCGGGTTTGATCCCGGTGGGAACCGGGTACTTCTAGGGGCGAAGCTCCTTACGGTGTGGGTCGTTCCCTCCTCTGTAGTAGTAGTAGTATGTAGCCACCTGTAGTTTTATGAAGTGTTCACGAGATGGCGTTCCGGTTCCGCTTCCACTTCCGGTTCCACTTTGCGCGCGTTCGGTGCGAACGCGGGCAAAACGCCGACGGCGTCGACAACAGTTCTGCGCGTTGCTGGTGCTGCTGCATGTCCAAGTTTACACAGCTGATAAAACTACCTTGAGTCGACCCCATGGCTGCTTCGCAAACCTCAGGCTTCCCCTACGGGAAGATGGTGTAATTTTCTCTCTCGTTCACGACGCGCGCTCTCTTTATCTCTCGTCCGTAGCTGTGGTTTACCCGAATGATCCCCCGGTGCTTCGCCCACTCATCATCATTCACTTCGTGGATATGCTGTGATTTTTATGCATTTCTGGTGATAACGGTTACGGCGGCGGACGCCATCAGCGGGCGGCACCATCGCGAACCGAAACAGCTATTGAAATGAGCCCATAAGAGCTTACGCTGTAAAACAACAACAAATGAGGCAGAAATTTGCAGCACTCACAATTTTAAACATTATAGTTATAGAATGTGAATTTTACGTCTCGACGGCTGCGTGGGTAAAGTGCTGCCTTGCGAATGAAATTAAGTTTATATACATTGTATCGATATACCTTGCAAAGATGCGACATCGCGTGCAGTGTGACGCTCTCATATACGGTCAACGCAGGTGGAAATTTCTGTTTGACACCATTGATGTCCGCGCATAGTGCTGCAAAGATATCTGTAACCCGATAGTTGGATCGAACCCTTGTCTTCCAGCCCAGCCGCTCATTGCTCTTACCCTTAGTCCATGATCTTTGTTTTTCTCTCTCTTTATTACATCAGGCCAGAATCGCTCGCGTGCACCTCTCGTGCTACAGTCGCTGTTTGAAACGTCTGGTGCGTGCGTCAAGTGCCACTTTCTGACATTATTCCCTCGTAAAAGCTAGCGCAATGAGACGCTGTTACACTACACACCACCTTCGGGATCGGCCCACGTTTTGAGGTCAGACGATGAGACCTCCAAAGTGGGTGAAGTCCAGCTCTAATGCTAGCGCATTAAGAGTGGGACGCTTTCTCTATGGTATGCATCTCCTTAGCTTTCTCAGTGAACGCAATAAATAAAGCAGCAATTCTGAAAAATCTGAGAACAGAAAGGCACATTTGCTTGATGCGCACACGGGACTCTGTAGTTCTGGGGGATCTCTGGATTGCTTAGTAAGCGTACTCCTGCATTCATGAAATTATTGAACGAATTTTAAGGGTTGAAAGCGCCGTTTTGTCCGAAGAATTTATTGTGCCACCACGGCCGCTCGATGAACGCACACAAGGTGTGGCCTGCCTAATGCGCCGGAGAGATCGTAGCACGCTCAGTATACGGGGCCGCCCGCTGCCGGTCCGGGAGAGCGACTAAGTACCGTATAGACTCGTGTAAGTTCCACACCCGTGTAAGGACCGCACCCGCAACGTGGTGGCCCAAAATATGAAGAAAAAAATGTCACAGTTTCGCCCTAAGGGCGAAGCAATGAATGCGATAGCAACACAGCAATGTCATACGAAGTAAGGTGAGCGGCTTTGGTAGCAACAACACGCAGAACTGTTGTCGACGCCATCGGCGTTTTGCCCGCGTTAGCTCAAAATGCGTGCGGCGTTGGTGACTGTTGCTGGAGCCTCTGATATAAATAGGCACTTGGTGCCGCAGCTAAACGTCGCCTCCCTTCCCTCCCCCTCCCCCACGGCCTCTCGCGCGTCCGAAGAAGGCGCGTTTGCTCTACATATATGGTGATTGTAAAGGAGAAAAGAGACGCCTACTTCTGCAGCCCTTAAGCGAGCACGGCGCAGAACGCGCGTTTGTTCTCCGCCGTGCGTTCACTCCCCGTGAAAGACGCGCCCCTCGCGCCCTTTCACTCGCACATACAGCGTTCGGCGCGCGGCGACGATTTCATCTCCAAATGACGTCATACGGAACCTCACGGCGACGGCGACGGCGACGCCGACGGCGACGGCGACGCCGACGGCAGAAATCTGCTTTTGAGTGTCCATATAATTGCTATCGCAATAAAAGTTGTCGCAGTTTCACCTGAAAGGTGAAGCATCAATTGCGATAGCAAATTTGTAGAGAGCTATACGGAGTAATGATATTAGCTTTATCAGCTGTATAAACTTGGACATGCAGCAGCACCGGCAACGCGCAGAACTGTTGTCGACGCCGTCGGCGTTTTGCCCGCGTTCGCTCAAAATGCGTGCGGCGTTGGTGACTGTTGCCGGAGCCTCTGATATAAATAGGCACTTGGTGCCGCAGCTAAACGTCGCCTCCCTTCCCTCCCCCTTCCTTCCCTCCCCCACGGCCTCTCGCGCATCGGAAGAAGGCGCGTTTGCTCCACATATATGGTGATTGTAAAGGAGGAAAGAGACGCCTACTTCTGCAGCCCTTAAGCAAGCACGGCGCGGAACGCGCGTTTGTTCTCCGCCGTGCGTTCACTCCCCGTGAAAGAGCGCGTCCCTCGCGCCCTTTGACTCGCACATACAGCGTTCGGCGGCGCGCGGTCACGATTTCATCTCCATTGACGTCATACGGAACCTCACGGCGATGGCGACGGCGACGCCGACGGCAGAAATCTGCTTTTGAGTGTCCATATAATTGCTATCGCAATAAAATATTCCAGCGGAAAAGCAATCCCGTTCGGTGCCCCGATGCCGCGCCCGCGCATCGGCGAGTTTTCGCGCACTGCGTACTTACGAGTGCCGCTACTAGGTGGTGAGAGCTGAGCGTTGGCCTCTGACGCAATGGTACATCCGGGGTGTGTGCAAGCCGCCGCCGCCTGCACCGGCACCATTTTGTCCAAAAGGTTCGGTCCCGTGCAAGGGCCACACCTCGTCAAAATTTGTGTAAAAGGAAGTCGCAGTTCCGCGCGAAAGGCCAAGCATCAGTTGCGATAGCAAATTAGCATAGAGCCATACGAAGTAAGGATAGTACTTTTAAGGCCGTGTCGACCTGTAAACATTCGCTTGCTAACTAAATTAACAAGAATGGTGTCGGCGCGCACAGAAAACATCAACATGTCATACTCGATGACCGCGGATGTAGACTCGCTGTCAAAACGCTGGTGTGAGGAAACGCGGCAGCACACTGTAAACACAAATGAGCCCAAATGGGGGTTTCTATGGTTTAATACCTTTTAACACTCCATCGCCCAATACATTTACTCCATCACCATGAAGTAAAAAACGATGAAACCATGATTTTACCTCCTTCCCGAAATGATGGAGTAAAAAAACGGAGTTACCTGATATCACTCCATTTACAAAATGGAGTTTATTAGTGCGAAAACCTCGTGCCGATAAATGGAGTGAAAATGCATTTCCTCCGTGCACTGTAAACAGAACTTAGAGGCGGCATAGGGAAGAGATACGACGCGCAACCTTTTTAAACTCCTCTGCGCCAAATTTTATTTCATCAGTGGGAACGTATTCAATATAAAAACGTGAATTTAATTCCCAACACTCATAGATGTACTAAAATCGGTCTCAAAATGGAGTTTTCTGCCTCACGAGAAATCTCATATGTAAATGGACTAAAATCGAGGCTACAGCGACAGTCGCATGCTAGGCATAGTTGGGTATTTAACGGCTCTGCAATTTTTTCTTCTTTCGTGCACTTCAACTCATGGATAATACTTTGGATAATCAGCGGCCGTTTCTACAAGCCTTTGGCGTCATCATCGCAGCAACGACATCTCGATGTCTTCCTCAACACGCCCCACACGACGGAGATTCCGACCACCTCGTGGACGACGGCATGAAGATGCGATTTTAGGCCTAACATCCATCGACTGCTGTAGGTCGGGCAGCCGCAATGTCATTCATGCACGTCCGACGAGCCTCGTCCAGCGGAGTCAACCTCGCATCAGTCACCTCAGGTGAAACATGGTAAACGTGGTGAAACGATTTTTTCGTGCGCGATGTAGATAGCTAGTGGTACTTGCATTCGGAGCTGTGGCGTTTACTTGTGCTCTAATGGAGGCCTTGTTCCCAGCGTGCAAGAATAATATTGTTCGAGAATGGCGGGCGATGCTGCATGAACCAGTTGAGCCTGAAAGTTTCGGCCGTCGCGTTACATGTTACACGTATCGAAGGAGGTGCCTCTAATGTGGCGCTACTGTGTTCTTTAGCAACTCGCTTCAAGCTGAGAATGCCATTAGAATAATACAATGTGGGCCGATATTATGACGAAAAAATAGCGTGTCTGTGCTTGGGTGTGAGTGCGGTCGGAAAGGGCACGTGCGCACTTTGTCTGAGTGTGTGTGCGTGTGTGTGAGCGCGTGCGTTTTTACTGTGTGTGTACGTCGCCGCTTTTTCGTAAAATCTTACACATGGAAGTTTTCATGTGTGTCCGTGTGCATATAGTTTTTTTTTTGCAGCAGCGCTTGCATACACTTGCTTGTGAGGTTTTGACATCGGTCAGCGCGCAGGAAGGCACAGACGCGTCACTAATTCCAAGGCGACGCGAAGCGTGGGGACTGCAAGTGAGCTGGGGAGGCGAGAACAATCGTCGTCTCTCGTCACTCCGACACGCGTTTGGCAGGTTTTGTGGACACCGACACCATCGGAATGCGGCGTGTCCATTTTCGCTAGCGTGACTGCGTGTTCTCCCTCTGCCGGCGAGGAGGATACCATTCAGGCACCCTAAAAGTTGTATGGTCCATGGGCGCGATCGTTAACTTGCACGTCGGTTAGGCAGACAAATTTTCTGTGCGTGTCGTTTGGGCGTGCTAACTTGTTGACTTCTGTCGTCAATGATTTAGAAAGACTCCAGCTCCATCCAATTTTGAAACACGTGATTATCTACGGACTTCTCACAATGCCACATATTGAGTAAAAATGATTTGCAAAAGTGTGTAGGTCGGCTGCCGTGTTAAGCGGTTTTTCTTTCTTTTTTTTGTAAGTGGATTACATGTCTTGTTTTAAATGTGGTTCCCCCCAAGTTAAGGAGAGCGGTAGTATATATGGTTCACTCGAGTAATTAAATTGTTGTTACCGTTGGCTGCGCACCGTTCTGTCATTTAATGTTGTCTGCGCTTCCTCTTATCAGTACATCTGCAATGTGTTGTTGGCGTGCGCGTTTGTTTATTGAATGTGCGTTATGTTGGACTCTTGGCCTTGCTGATGTATGGTATATACTTTATATTATTATTAATTGATATGTATCATTTGAAGCAACATGCTCTTATTACGCGTACTTTTCCTTAAATGCTGTGTTTACCTCTGTTTTTTTCTCCCGTGTGATGTTGCAATGCCTACAGATAATAAAATATACTTTGTACCACTCGGAAAACCGCATTTTATTTTCTTCATTAAATCATAACGTGCCTTGAAGTGCAAACAAGAAAGACATAGGCGAGAATGTGCTTCTGTGAAGTGTTAATGGTATCAAGAAAAATTGTCGTGCCAACTTGAATCTCGTCAATGTCACATACTCTCGCGTACGTGAAAGCGCAAATGCGGTCGTTTTATTTGTGCTGAATTCGCGTTTTGATTTACGTTATTGAACAGAGGTGACTAGCCGAGAAAGGGCAGTTAATTAAATGGGTAGATAAATGCTCTTACTATAATTCAATTCTATATTAGTCTCCAGTGAAGTATTATAAATACATTCAAAATATAACTAGGAAGGTGGAAAACAAAATACGTTACGGTAAAGGTTGTTACCGGCACAAAACTTAGCATCTGCAGTACTTCATCAGTCTTTAATAAGTGTCGTAAAGCCACGGCAAAGCTGCTGCTTCAATTCATTCCAGAAAAAAAGTATAAATAATGAAGCAGGATCTCAAGAAACTCTCTTCAGAAATGGATTAGTATTTACTACATTTGCTACACCTCCAGAACACTTTCCAGAAATGAAGTAATATTTACTCTAATTTACACACTTAAAGACTCCCTCAAGAAATGAAATAATATTTACTCCAATTGGGATACCTAAAAACTCCTTCCGGAAATGAGTAATATTCACTCCAATTGGAACACCGTAAAAACTCCCGAAAGAAATTAAGTAATATTTACTCTTATTTGAACACCATAAAAACTCTTGTGAGAGATGGAGTTAATTAAAAATCCATATGAATGGAGTATATTAAGCTCTCATTCAGGAATGCGCTAGGCGACGAGAGGCATTTGCTCTCATCTGGGATTATTTCTGTTTAGTGGGAGCAACAGCGAGCGAAGTAACCTTCGTACTGTCTGAGCACCAAGAACACAAATCCCGCACAAAGCTAAGAGCCGCCGACACACCTTGACTGTGCCCCCAACGCAGATTGCTATCAAAGATTGCTATCAAGATACGGCCGCGCGACCGCCCGCCGCCGCCACATACGCACTTGCAGCCGGAGTGAAACGCCGCCCTCCCCTCCCTCCCCTCGCCCGATGCCTCGCAACGTTGGACGCCTCGCGCGCGACGGATGACGGCGCACTTACTGCCCGCTTTCCTGCATTTCGCGCGGGCGTGATTGACCTGCGATCGTCGGCACCCCTGGCCTGCTTTCACTCGTACATACAGCGTAGGGCGCGCGCCAACGGTGTTATCGTCCTTGGGCTTTATAGAACCTCATCGGCTACGGAGAAATGCGCCTGGAGTGTCTATATAAGTGCTGTCACAATAAAAAGTGCGGCCCTTACACGAGTCTGTACGGTATGTTTGCAGAAGGTCGCGGGGTCATGGCTCGAGGTCACTATTTCTTTGGGTGCCGAATTAACGTCGCCAGTGTTAATCGCGGCTATTAATCTGTGACTGACAGAAGCGCTGGAAGAATGATACTCGTACCACAATGTATCAATAGTTCTATATAGCGGGACTGTTAGTGCCCCCCCCCCCCCCCGCCCGCTTAATTGCGCTCGAAAAAGTTACACGCATGTCATTCTTTTTTGTTTTGTTCTGTGTTTCGGTGTTCTGGGAGAGCTAGGTGATGCACAGTACTCATATCTGCAGATGGTAGGCAGAATGTCAGGGGCTATGAGCAGGCAAACACTGACGTTGGAGGTTAATTATCGCCTAGACAGTTTGCGTACTTTCTCAGACAGTTTGCGTACTTTCTTGGGAGAAAACGTTCCCGGTAGCTTGCACTACTGGCGCAAGGGTAAAGACACAGCGGAGCTCATTGGTATCGTTCGTTCTCGGCTTGTCTCAGGTCGGGATCTTCTCGGAGCCGACGCTTTGACTCCCGTTCCCTAGCATTCTCTCGATGGAAATACTCAGGGTCTCCGGCTCGCCGTCGTCGTTTTGCAGCGGCTTCTTCGGCTAACCCTGCTGGGTCCAATCGGCATCGACGCTGGCAGTCTCCTTTAGCAATGCGCCGCGATTCTTGGTAAGCGGCTTCTTCCTCGGCAGTGCGAACCTTCCTTGGTCTCCCCATGTCTACGTCTGGCGCTCCACCGCCGCGCACCGGCTTCATACGGAACGATCGAAGGTGCTCATGCACAGTTGGCCGTGACGTCACGTCTGACTAGGGGCGCGTGCGCAGTAGTCTGCACCTGGTAGTGAAGTCGTAGGGAAAGTGAGGCGAAAGCTATGCACAGTGTACGGGCGGCGAGCGCTGACGCGCCGGGATGACATCACGGCGTATACTCAGTAACGCGCACCTCGCGGGAGCTCGGCGGAGCAGTGTCTGTGTCGGGCGAAGCGAGCGGCCACCTACGCCGGTGGCTACTAGGCAACGTGCGAGGTGACGTCATATCTCAGCGCAGTTTTCGAGGACGAGTACCGGAGTTACGGAGAGCTTAAACAACTTCGCTATTAAAAAATGTTCCATACTTTGTGTTTCGAGAGCATGGGAGCCACACGCCCACTTTGTGTGGTGTCATGAAAACTAAACATGCTACTGAGATTATATGTGGAGTGATGTGCAATCAAAGTTTAGGAAGAAACTTTACCTAGGGGGCCAACAATGATGTCCTTGTTCAAATACACGTGTAACGCATTAATGTTATGATGAAAAAATCGCAGAACAAATTTGAATGAAATTTGTCGCATTATATAGAGAGAGAGAGCGAACTTCGGGTGCCGAATTTTTATATTGGGTCTGACACTTCTCATTTATAGGCCTCTTGAGTGGGAGTTTGAGGTATAGTAGCGGCGCCTGGTGGCGGCGAGAAAAGTTATCTGGGTATACTACCAGCTTCGGTAGTATTGAGCCCTGGCTGTGGCGAAGCACGTTTCTAGCCCGAGTTTTGCGTTGATTCGCACTTTTTTTCTGCCCTGTTGAGAGTGCGCAAAGGCTCGTCACTTATCACAGACCACGCCGACCACGTTGCCAGCTGGCCGCAGCCTAGTTTTACGAAAACGGACTCTCCGTGTGCCGTGGGACCTAATGCTGGAAGCAGAAGACATCGGCGACGCCGATCCGGAGAGACCTAGCTCAGCCTCGAAAAAGCGTCACCGTCGTTACTGCTGCGTCGTGGGCTACCACCAGCAACAATGCCTGGATCCTAACATTCTATCATTTTCTTTCAAGGCCTCACGCAGCGGAGCGACGGGCGCGCTGGATAGTTTCGCTCCCCCACTACGAGCAGCACAGGTTCTACAGTTAAATGTGCTCATCCTTGACCTCTAGCCAGCACCTTGAGGGAACGCAGCAAGGAAGTATTGATTACAGCACATCGATGTTCGAGCGCTGTCATTAAGAGCTACATCAAGCGAGCACCGCACGAGCTCGTGCTGCAGCGCGCAATTCGCACGTATACGTTACTGCGAGCTCGCATGCATTGCATTAGTGATTTATCAGTTGCTAAAGGGACATATGGCCGCTACTAGAGCGCAGGCATAACTACTTGTCTAGCGGCATGCAGTCAAGTAAAAATGCACGAGGCCCGCCATTTCACGGTATACTGAAAGCCCGCTGCCGGCGCGGCGCGTACCGCCGTGCGCTCGAGCAGCTCCGTACACATGATGTCTGCTTATCGCTGCTGTGAATTGATTTATTGGAAGTATTAATTCGTGCTTGTGTGCCTGAATCTAGCAGCGTGCAAACCTTACCTGAAGTTCAACTTCGTACGCGACTCGCTTCACTTGCGATTGACACCGCGCTAAAATTTCGCCGCTTATTTCTCGAACGGCGTACAGATATTCGGCGTTGCATAATTTCTTGCCTTTACGCAGCGTGCCTCCCCTGAAAAAAATATTCGGCGCCCAATACACGCTGCAGGCCGTGGTACAACACAACCGAAAGTGGCGGGTCCACATTGTCACGAGCCTCGAGAAGTAGTATTGAAGGTTTAATAAACCGTAGAGCAGCTGGCTCTTGGAAAAGGCGACCGTCGGGGCCGGCTCGAGCAGGAAAGGGGCGCGCGGTCTTCTTTGCTCTCGGGGGCTCGACCCATTCTTGCCCTCGACCCACTACCTACAGGGGCCAATATCCCCCCTTCCGAACAAAAGCATCGCCTCAATGCTAAAAAAAAGGCGTAAGAAGAAAAAAAGAAGGCTGGCAAGGCGACAGCATACAAAAAAAAAAGAACATTAACGTCACACCGGCACAATCAATGAACGCTGAAGCAAGCTCACGAAGATAAATGAAAAACAGAAACAAAGGAGTGCATGAGAGAAAACACAGAACGAAAAGAAAGAAAGTTACGGACGCGCAATGTAGGGCTTCATGCGCTTCAATGTAGGACTTATCTAGTGATTGAAGCAGCGCTGATGTCTAAAAACTCTCCTGGGCAAGGGCCCAGCCCTTGGTCAGCCTCCCTTTCTCCTGATGATTTGCCTTTGGAATCTTTCTTCCGCAGCGGTGTTAGCAGCATCCCTGTCGCGCTGGTGCCCTCGAGTGGTGGATTCATCCGGCTGAACAAACCACAGGCTGGGCTGTCCAGGCCGAGCTCCAAGCCATGACGCGCCACTTCCAAATGATAAGCGATGTCCGACAACTTGGAACAGGTGGGATAGTCTGTAGGTCATCAGATCTGACCTGTGTTGCAGACGTCCTAAAGTGTAAGATTTTTGCATCTGTGCCGGTGAGTGCGTTTATTCCTCCCCATCTAACATGCACTAAATGCATTGTCCGGGGCGTAGAATCTCGATTGAGCCCAACTGAGACTCTGGAGAAGCTGTTTGATGCTGGTGTCATAGCCGTATACCGATGCAACCGACTGGTAAACGGAGAAAACGTTGCCACTGAATCGGTTATTGCTACGTTTGCTGGCAAGTCCTGCCGATCTGAACTAAAAGTGTGGCCACTTATTTTTATAGTGGATCCTCTCCCTTTCCGTCCACTTCAGTGTCGGAACTCTTGGCGTTTTGGCGATAGTGCAGGAGGCTGCAAATGAAATGCACGCTGTCGCGTCTGTGGTGAGGGTCATTCCCCTAATGAGTGCACAGCTGAAACCCAAACATTCTGCCTGTGTGGAGGAAACCATGCGGCTGACTATGGAAACTGCTCGGCAAAAGCTAATAAAATGCAGGTACTCGAGGTGATTGACAGGCGACGATGTTCGCGTCAAGAGGCTATTGCAGTCGTCAAGGAAAGAGCTTTTGGATACGCTGGCGTCACTGCCAGGCAATCAACTTTGAATGAAGACAACTTGTCTAAACTCATTGAGTCAGCAGTAGAAAAAGCAATGACAAAGGCTATGCGACATATTGTTCAAACTGTTACAGGATGCATTTCCCAAGTGTTTACCGCTCAGATGACACAGCTGTTGCAAACAGCCGCGACACCATCACCAAATCGCTTGCTTGTGCTACAGAACAGGTAGCCAGTTCAGTCCTCGCACCGAATACCAGATCGTACCCAACGTTTGTTGGATCCGATCCTTGTTCTTCGCGTCAGACAGACTCACAGGATGACATGGAAACAGGTCATGATATCAGACCGCATAAGCGAACTGGTTCTCCAGTAACAGCGTCTTGTCCATATACCAAAAACAAAAGGTGTAATTCAATTTCTCATTCTGGCATCCAAGAAAGTACATTGCGACGGTAGTCGCTGAAGTAATTATATCAATTAGATCATCACCATAGCTTCTTTAAAAGTGCTACAGTGGAACTGTCGTTCCTTGATTTCTGCTTCAATAGGCTTAAATTGCTTAACAACACATCTTAACTCTGACGTCATAATTTTACAAGAAACCTGGCTTACTCCTGAGCAAAATTTTAATTTTAAAGATTTTCGACCTTTTTGATTAGATCGCCTTTCACTAGGAGGTGGTTTAATGATTTTGTTGTCATCTAAGTTCTGTCATAAGGCGAAAATAGCTTTCAAGTTAATGTCTCCGGAATGTGAAATTTGGGCAGTACACCTCAGCATACCAGGCTACCGTACTTTTTCGATTATAAATGCTTATTTCCCTACGGGCGTACACAGTACATACCAATTGGATAGTGCGCTTGCTAGCTGCAGAAATCAACTCATCCTTACTGGTGACTTCAACTCGCATCACGTATCATGGGGTTACAGAACAGATGCATGTGGGACGCGTCTATGGGACTGGACCATAGATAAAAATCTTTCATGCCTAAATATGAGACGACCCACATTTGTCCGTGGCCAACCTCGCTCAGTGTTAGATTTGACGTTTTCTAGCCCAAGTATTGCCGTGACATCTTGGACTACGATTTATTTCTGTACAAACAGTGATCATCTCCCGGTATACTTCGAAATTGTATGCCCATTAACATCAGTTGAACGACAACACAGAATATTTCTTAATTGCAAACAATTTAAAGGCTGCTTACACTCTTCCATTGCGTCAATAACTAATACTAATGACGAATAAATTGGCTTGAAAATTTGTTCAGCGTTACAGATGTCCCGACACAAGTCTGAATTCGTAATTCACACTGCTAAACGTGCATCATCTAGTCCCTGGTGGAACAATGCGTGCACACGAGTTTATCGCAGAAGAAAAGCTGCTTTCAAAAAACTTCTACATAATCAGAGCCAACAAAATTGGAAAGATTATCAATTTATTTCGGCAACTTTCAAACGTACTGTCAAACACGCAAAAGATGAGTACGATAAAAAATATTTTGATTATCTATCTCAATACAAAAACAAAAGTGCTTTATTTTATTTCATTCGTTCTAGAAACAGACTCCCACTGAGCGTTAATGTAGACTCAACCGTCTATACCGCACAGGAAATACAGGAGTCCTTAGACCTATTGGCTAAAGGATTGGAGAGCCGGTTCACAGCGCGCCTTCAAATTTCTGTTTTTACTCCTACATTGTCAGACTACAAAGATATATCCTATTCGGAAGTAGCACAGGTCATGTTACGGTTACCAACTACAGCGCCTGGCCCGGGCGGAATAACAAATGCAATGTTAAAAATTTTCTTCCAAGAAGCCCCACGTGAGCTTCTGAAGTTGCTAAATTACTCTATTAGCAATGCATGGATTCCACATGAATGAAAGATCGCCAAAATTATTCCGTTACTTAAAAAGCAAGGGGAAGGGTATACTATCGACAACATCAGACCAATTGCGTTGACTTCGAACATAGCAAAACTTATTGAAAGAGTGCTTCACGGGCATATGATAAAGTTTATTGACGAAAATGAATTGTTGAGTCCTTATCAAATTGGATTTAGATCTGGCTATTTAATATGGCACGCACATGTCGATCTTGAAAGTCGCATTAACATCGCCAGACAGAAAAAAACAATATGCGGCGTTAGTTACCTTAGATATATGTAGAGCCTATGACAGCACTGAACATACAATTTTAACAAATCGGTTACAGTGCCATGGCTTTCCAGGATATACTGTAGCATGGGTGCATGAATTTTTGAAAGACTGGGAATTTTTTTGTTTTCGAAGCGGCTATTCATCTGGTAAACACAAGCAAACAAGAGGTGTGCCTCAGGGATCGGTACTTTCACCAATATTGTTTAATATTTTACTGAGCGGAATCCCCGTTCACCCAGGTGTGAGTACCTACGTTTATGCTGACGACATTGCCTTTTTTTGGTATGGCTAGTGACCTATACTCCCTTTACGAAATTTCGCAGTCGTATCTAAGGAAACTGGAAGGCTGGCTGGATAGCTTACACTTAAACCTGAATGCTAATAAGTGTGCTATCCTTGTTTTTCCCGTTAAATACCCAGTATACCTATCGCTTAACTATCATCTCCAAGATGTCCCACAAGTAGAGTCACTGAAGTACCTTGGAATTATCTATAACGGAAATCTTAACTGGCGGCCGCATATTGAATATTTTACAACAAAAGGAACTCGTACAATGGGCATTTTGCACAAGTTAAGCAATCGAAGAACAGGTATGCGAAGAAAATCTCTTTTGATGGTATATAAAATGTATTTTCGTCCGGTTTTAGAATTTGGCTGTGTTTTATTCTCAGGTGTTCCATCATACAAGGTTCGACCGCTAGTTTTATTAGAGCGAGAGGCGCTACGTCTGTGCTTAGGCCTTCCAAAATACGTTGCAAATGCCGCATTATATCTGGAATCGAGAATCCCACCTATTTAATGCCTATTTCACCTTCCGACCGTTCAGACTTTCTTACGACTATATGAATCACCATTAAGCCCGTCCTCAAATAATTTTCATCTCCGATCCACAATAATTTTTTCCCGTTAATTGGCCCAGTTTTTCATACACCACAGATTATATTTGTGCAAAAATTACTTGAACCACTAAATGTGCAAACTCGCGATGTGCTTCCTTACAATACGCATTCGAATTACCTGGAGATCAGGTTCGACGACATTTTCCCAAACCACGCAAAACTACTACCTTACAGCATCTTAAACGCGATGTTACAAGGCCACCTAAGCTCCCTAGAAACAAATATTATCATTGCAACAGATGCATCACAGAGCAAGGAAAAGACTGGCATTAGGATATTTTGTCCTGCACTCGACTGGTCTTTTTCTTTAAGATTGCCCGATTTTGTGCCTATTTTTCTGGCCCAGATTTTAGCAGTAATCCTAGCTTTACGTAAATTAGACCAAACGACTACAGCAGCTGCTATCCTTACTGACTCCCTTTCTGTATGCTCTCCCGTTACCGCAACTAATGATTCACCTATGCTAAAACTATTTTACTTGCCAGTTCCTGGCCATGTGCAATGTGTTCATTTGATTTGGGTACCTGGTCATAAAGGGTTGTTTTTTATTGCGATAGCAATTATATGGACACTCAAAAGCAGATTTCTGCCGTCGGCGTCGCCGTCGCCGTCGCCGTCGCCGTGAGGTTCCGTATGACGTCATTTGGAGATGAAATCGTCGCCGCGCGCCGAACGCTGTATGTGCGAGTCAAAGAGCGCGAGGGGCGCGTCTTTCACGGGGAGTGAACGCACGGCGGAGAACAAACGCGCGTTCTGCGCCGTGCTCGCTTAAGGGCTGCAGAAGTAGGCGTCTCTTTTCTCCTTTACAATCACCATATATGTAGGACAAACGCGCCTTCTTCAGACGCGCGAGAGGCCGTGGGGGAGGGGGAGGGAAGGGAGCCGACGTTTAGCTGCGGCACCAAGTGCCTATTTATATCAGAGGCTCCAGCAACAGTCACCAACGCCGCACGCATTTTGAGCTAACGCGGGCAAAACGCCGATGGCGTCGACAACAGTTCTGCGTGTTGTTGCTACCAAAGCCGCTCACCTTACTTCGTATGACATTGCTGTGTTGCTATCGCATTCATTGCGTCGCCCTTAGGGCGAAACTGTGACATTTTTTAATGAAACTGCCGATTCACTGGCAACGACCTCACTTTCCGGCCCTGTTCTTCCTATTCTACCAATGACAGCACACATCACGGCGGCTAGATTTCGGATGCGATCAATTAGAAAAGCCTCATCAAACCCAGTTCTGACTGCTTCTCCAGATTATAAGCACCTGACATTTCCCTGGTGTAGCGAATCCTGTAACACGAAGATGCTTGAGGTCTATCTCACCAAATTACGTTGCCGTATTCCATCCCTAAATTTCTACTTACACAGGTCGGGTTTGGTTCCCTCCCCCCTCTGCTCGTTTTGTAATGAGGAAGACATGATACACAACTTTCTTCTATCTTGTCGCCGCTTTACTGCGGCAAGAAAACAATTGTTGGAAATACCTTTTCGAAGGCTTGGCCTGGACTTAACAGAACCTAATGTTCTTTCGTTCGGGGCGACCACTTTGGGATTCAGCCACAGGGATGCTTGCTTCGCCGTCCAAACGTTCCTTACAGAATCCAAACGAACACCCTGCTAAATTCTATCCATTTTTGTACTTTTAAATTAATTATTACTTATTCCATATGACTTTCCTGATTTACTTTAACATATAACTCTACGCTGTTCAATACTAATTCCATAGAAATTGGGAAATGTATCCTCCATGTTAATTTGGAATAATCCACCCACTGCTTGGCCAATCCCCCACCGTGGGTAGGAGCCACATGCGTGATAGGCTACAACAACAACATGCGCACAACATTAACTATGTCTTAGCTCGGTTGTCTTTGTGTCCTACTCTGTGTCTGTGATGTTATGTCCGGAACAACTTCGTAGTTTACGTCACTGACGCGGCGGAGCACTTTATACGGACCGAAATACGGGCTCAGCAGCTTTTCACAGAGGCCACGACGGCGAACGGGGGTCCACACCCAAACTTGGTCCCCGGGGTGATAGGACATGTCCCTGTGATGGATGGTGTAGCGTCTGCCTGCTGCTGCTGGCCGATATGCAGCCGCGCGAGCTGCCGAGCTTCCTCGGCACGCTCTGCAAATTACTCGGCGTCAGTTGTCAATAGGTCAGCGTCTTGACACGGCAGCATAGCGTCCAGCATCTTCTGGACTTCGCGACCGTAGGGAAGGCGAAAGAGCGTGAAGCGCGTCGTCTCTTGCACGACGGTTTTATGCGCAAAGGTCACGTAAGGCAAGATCCGATCCCATGTTTTGTGTTCGACGTCGATGTACCTTGCGAGCATCTCTGTGACTGTCTTATGCAGTCGCTCGGTAAGTCCTTTGATCTGCGGATGATAAGCGGTCGTCTTGCGATGCCTGCTGTTGCTTAATTCAAAAACTTCGCCCATAAGCTGCGCTGTGAATGCTGTACCTCTGTCTGTTTTATTACAGTGGAGGGAGCACCGTGACGCAAGACAATGTGGCGCATGAAGAATTGCGCTACCTCTGAGGCCGTGGATCGTGGGATCGCCTGCGTCTCACCATAGCGTGTTAAATAATCAGTCGCGACGATCACACATTTGTTGCCGTCGGCAAACAGAGGAAACGGTCCGAGAATGTTCATGCCGACTTGGTCGAAAAGCATGTTAGGTGCTTCAATTAGCCAGCCGGTTTAACGGATGGTGTCTTGCGGCGCTGGCATTCACGACAGCCTTTAACGCACTGTTTGACGCTTGCCGAAAGCCCGGGCCAATAGTACATTTCACTTACTCTAGCGAGTGTTCGCGAAAAGCCTAAATGACCAGATGTCGGTTCGTCATGGCAAGCGAAGAAGACGTCGTCGCGCATGTCCCTTGGAACCACCAGTAGGTAAGCACGGCTGGTCGAACGAGCATTCTTCTTATGCAGCACGTTGTCTCGCAGAAAGAAGGACGTCAGCGAGCGGGACAGATGGCGTGGTATTGTTGTGTCGCGGCCCTCTAAATGATCGATGATCGGTTGAATCTCAGCGTCGTCATGCTGCCATCTGCTCAAGTCCGACGAACTAATGACGCCCAGGAAGCCGTCATCGTCCTCTGTTCCCTGACTGGCAGGATCAATGGGTGCGAGGGACAGCGTGTCAGCTTCTTCATGCTTACGGCCAGACTTTCAAACGATGTTGATGTCACATTCCTGTAGCTGCAAGCTCCACCGTGCCAGTCGTCCTGAAGGGTCGTGCATGCTTGCCAACCAACAGAGGGCATGGTGGTCCATCACTACTTCGAAGGGACGACCATAGAGATAGGGGCGAAACTTGTTGATCGCCGACACGACCGCGAGGCACTCTTTCTTTGTAGTCGAATAATTCGCCTCGGCACTGGACAGGGAGCGGCTGGCATACGCAATAACTCTTTCTACTCCATCTTGAAGCTGGACGAGCACTGCGCCAAGCCCAACGCTACTGGCGTCGGTATGCACCTCAGTATCAGTATCGTCGCCAAATGTGCTAGAACAGGTGCTCACTGCAGGCGCTGTCGTAATTCAGCAAAAGCCGCCTGTTGCTCATTATGCCACACAAATGGCGTGTCGTCCCTTGTAAGGCGAGCCAGGGGTTCAGCTATCTTCAAAAAGCCTTTCATAAACCGGTGATAGTAAGCGCACAAACCCAGGAAGCGCCGCATGGTCTTCTTATCGGCAGGAGCCGGAAACGTGGCCACAGCGGCAAAATTGTAAGGATCGGGTCGGACCCCTTTGGCGCTTACTACTCGCCCGAGGAACTTGAGCTCTTCATAACCAAAGTGACACTTTTCGGACTTAAGTGTGAGGTTTGCCGACCGGATGGCTTCTTGCACAATCCATAGGCGGTGAAGATGCTGCTCGAACGTTTCAGAGAAGATGACCACATCATGTAGGTGCACAAGAGAGGCCTGCCACTTCAGTCCAGTAAGGAAAGTGTCCATCATTCGCTGGAAAGTAGCCGGGGCTGAACACAAGCCTAAAGGAAGCACTCGAAATTCATAGAAACCATCTGGAATCACAATGGCTGTTTTCTCGAGGTCGCGTTCTTCTACCTCGATTTGCCAGTACCCGCTTTTTAAATCGAGAGAAGAAAAATAGTGGGCATGCTGTAGTATATCTAACGAGTCGTACACGGCAGCAGGTACACGTCCTTTTTAGTCACGTTGTTGAGCTTGCGGTAGTCGACACAGAAGCGTAGCGTTCCGTCTTTCTTTTTGACAAAAACGACCGGAGATGACCACGGGCTGTTGGAAGGTTCGATGACGCCATCGTCAAGCATCTTCCGGACTTGCTTACGTACGGCTTCCCGTTCTTTTGCCGACACGCGGTAAGGCTGCTGGTGTATCGGGCGTGCGTCTTCGTACGTGATGATCCTGTGTTTAGTGATGGAAGTCTGGCGTACCTTAGAAGAATGTGCGAAGCAAGTCCTGAATTCAAGCAAGAGCTTGCGCAGTGCTGTCTGGTTATCGGTGGACAGTTCAGAATTGATGTCGAGATGGCCCAGAGACGTTTCTCCTGTCTCCACAACATCTGACGTGAAACAGTTCTTAACGTTTTCTATTGCGTCTGCAAACGCTAACGAAGTGCCGCGGAACAGGTGTCGGTGCTCGTAACTAAAGTTGGTAACAAGCAATTGCGAATGACCAGCACGAATCTGTATAACACTTCGAGCCACACAAACACCTTGCTTCAGTAGGTGTTCCAAGTTACTTTCGGCCACCGCTTCGCCATCGCCTAAGCCACAGCATGTGACGTCGACGAGGACATTGGCTCGTGGAGGAAGCGTTATACTGTCTGCAGAAACACTTAGTACGTCGTCGCGCTGTTGGCCGTCTTGCACGTCGATTGTTCGTTCGGCAGAGAAAGTGATACGACGCCCCTGCAGACCGACAATAGCGCCGTACTCCTGCAGGAAGTCAACCCCAAGAATAACGGCGCGGGAGCATTCGCGTAAGACAAGGCAGCTCGCAACGAATGTAGATCCTTGAATCTCAACTCTAGTCGTGCAGGCGCCCAGTGAAGTAACGACGTGGCCGCCAGCGGTCCGAATATGGGAGTTATGCCAGGGCGTGATTACTTCCTTCAGCTGCGTTGCTATTTTCCCGCTTAGTATCGATACAGTGGCTAGATGGGTAGGTGTGCCGACCGCGCGTATTTCACCACTTCTCCGCATCATGACGCAGAAGTGGCGCTGCGGACACTATAGCGGCTGAGGTGCGCGCAACGTCGGCTGCGCTGTGTAGACGAGCAGCGTGTTTGATAATATCGTTGCCTCTGCTCTAGCTTTGAAATACGCGTTGTACAATGCCGTTTTGAGCAATGTAGGCAAAGCCAGAATGGGGAATATGTTACTGTCGTTTAGTCAGAAGACACGATATGCTGAAGTCAATTTTCTAGCTTGGCGATTGGTCACATTTATTGGCATAAACGCGGCGCTCCAGCCATTGCATTAAATACGTAGGTGGATTTTTCCATGCATAAAACAATACTGCAGTGGTATTATACGGTATATGGAAACGTACTTACGTGATATTTAGTGAGTTATAATGTTTCAATTTCGAGAAATCGAGCTATTGTGTTGACTTCTGCCTCAGTTATGGTATTTAAATTGTTACGAGACGTATTGTGTTGGTAGGTGCATATGCTTCACTTTTTGGTTGCAATAAAATCAAGCAATAAGTCATGGGCTAGATTTATGAATATATTTAATATACAAGAAGCGCCCTCATAACTTGAGTCAGCAGACGCACCAACCTAAATAGCCTAGCGCCAGCAAGGTCGCAACCTTGGTCCACCACATCATAACATTATTCACAACACACGCCTCCGCTTCAGGTTGTTCCTCTTCTCCCTGTTTCTTTCGTGTGCCATGTTCTTGCCCTTGACAAGAAAGTAAAGGCGTGTAATTGAATGGAACTGCACAGCATCGTTTGTGAGCTCTTTCTTGTCCCGCTCACAGGCGATCAAATTCGGAGGATTCAGTTGCAGAAAGGATGCAAAGTCGGCAATACTGTTGCTTCGTAACTCATTTAAACTGAAGCACAGCTTGAAGGCGGCTTCGAGCGATGCTAGCAGTTTTTTGAGTGCTTCAGAAGGGAGCAACAGCCCTGACCTACTCATTCTGTTGAATTCAGTAATGTCCCTGAGCAATCGGAGCACTTGGTTCTTTGCAGGAACTTCCTTGCTACATGGCCTGCCATATACAGGGTGTTTGAGCGAACACTTTCAAAAATCCTTAAAGGTTGCCTGTGGCAGATAGCACAATTCTAGTTCATGAGCTGATCTATTCGAAGAGGCGGACATTACTTGCACATGAAATTGAAATGCATAATCAACTAATTAGCAAAAATGCACTAATTAAGTTTTTAACTAATTACCTGAAGGTCCATATTGCAATTAACAAATCGTAGCCGTGGAGTTCGCAAAGCGGATCCACTTGGAACAAATTCTTGGGATGACAGCAGTTTCGGGATATTAATTCACGAACTTTGCGGAGAAATGCATTGGCGTTCCAATTAGTTTCTTAAGAAAACGTCGCTTTAAGCATTGAAGCACAAAATTAAATGGAACGCCAATGCATTTCTCCGCAAAGTTCTGGAATGAATTTCTCGAAACTGGTGTCATCCTGAGAAATAATTCCAAGTGGATCCGCTTTGCAAACTCCACGGCTAAAATTTGTTAATTGCAATATTAGTCATCAGGTAATTGGTTAAAAACCTAATTAGTGAATTTTTGTTGATTACTGGATTACGCATTTCAATTTTTTGTGCTAGTAATGTGCGCCTCCTCGAGTAGACCAGCTCATGAACTAGAATTGGGCTACCTGCCACACGCAACTTTAAATAAATTTTGAAAGTGAAACACCCTGTAGAATATAAGCCTAGAGTCATTTTTTTCCCTGAAGCAGCGCAGCGGTGTTCGATGTCGCAGGCGCTGAGCACCTGATGTGCGGCTTGCAACTTTTCAATGCCGAGGAGCTCATCAACGTATGCTTTTCGGTGTACGGCTTGCTCATTAACATCGCCGATACTGAGCAAGCTACTGAGCCGCCCGGGGCGAACATTTCCCCTGTCTTTCTCATTAAGTTAGAGCCCGACTTGCTGCAGTAAGTCTCCTTGGTGGTTTTCTTTGGTGGAGCAATGCCGCCGCTAATCTCGCCAGTCATTTTTCCTACCTGGAACATTCCACATCGCTTAGGAACTTGCAAACGGTACGAGAGACGCGGAGCTCTTCACTTTTGAAACTGACGTGAACAGACGGCATACAACTATTCCAATATGGGCTTTATTTTTAAAATTTTTTTTTTGCTCGCCGCCAGCCTCCTGTAGCAGACGACGCGCGCTGCGCAACCGTTCTACTGACCGCAGCGCCAATTTTGCGTCATGACGGGGAGAAGCGGTGAAGTACGCTCCAGACGCGCAGGTCGGCACACCTACACATCTAGCCGCCGTAGTATCGAGTAGTCTGCGCCAGTGCCAACAAAAGCACTAATGGCGTAACCGTCAATAGTCACTGGTATATCGAGCGAAAGCCGGTCGTCCCGTTCAGCTGCAGGTGATGTGGGATCGGTATCTTTCCGTAACTGCGTCCGTCGGAGGTCTTCAACGCATCGACTGTCAGCGATCTCGCCCCCAAAGATCGCCTCAGTTAGTTTTCCCGGCGGGGTCTGGGCGACCGCTCGGGAAAATACCGCTGGGGCGGAGGTGAAAATCATCTCGGAGACGGCGATCGCGATTGCCGCTTGGCAGGCGGTGGCAAGCGCTGCTGAGAGAGGTAGTCCTGAATGTCCCGGGGTCGCTGGCCGTATCGGGGCGGCGGCGAGTATGCGGAAAAGCCGCGAACCCCAAGGCGCCGGTTTGGGCCCTGGTGGTACGAGTGGTCAGCTTCACCGCAGTGGAAGCACAGAGGCTGATGATCGGGTGTGCGCCAAACATCCGACTTCCGGGGGGGGGGGGGGGGGGGGGGGCGTCTGTCGTCGACGAAGTGAACCGCTTGCTCCGAATGATGCGCAAATGAAGCATCATGAACAATGGGCGGGAGCATTCATAGTGCTGCTTTGAGCATTATCTGTAGATTGATATAATTCATTTCGCAGGTACGAATATTCATTATCTTGAATTTACGTGAACGGAGTGTTTTCCTCGCCCCAGCGTTATTGCTGTTGTGCAGTAGGCGCTGTCACCTTTGAAATTAAGCGGGTGGGATTGCATAAGTTTTGCACAACGCCGGTGCGCAGGGTGTGTGTGTGCTATCGCAGTAAACGAGTTCCGAATAGGAATAATTACTGAAGTCGACCGATTTCTGTTTGCCTTTCGTGCGTTCAATTAGTGAGTTAGAAACTTTTGTATGTATTTATTATTATACAGGTATGCTGCTACGTTTGTCAACAGGCGAAGGAATATATGAATGTACTAGGCACGCACCAGACCAGCCGTGGAATTTTTGTAATAGCATGTCACTGGTCCACCTGGAAGAAATACACAACGGAAGAGTTAGCATGGTAATGTAAAAATATAATTGTCAACGCGAAAAGAAGGATATTTAACGTGAATTCTCGAGTCTGTATATATTTCGGACACAGCAAAAAATTGGTTAAGTAATTAACGCAGCAGCATTTGAAAGGAACACATGCACCGTGCCTCAATTCTGCACAGTTATGCAGTCGTTATCTTCACAAAAATGTGTTTTGGGTAGTCGTGCGCCTGCGTCAACTCCTCCGTATTAATCAGAACAACAGAGAATTACAATACTGGTGACAGAGAAAGAAAGCAATCTCGTGAGTGTCACACAAATTATTCTGCTTAGTTTAATTCGTTAACGATCAATCGAAAACCGAATTGGCAGGTCTTTTATGAGTTAGAATAGTGAAGTTACGTATTTAGGCGTTTTCAAAAGCAATCTTGCAGTGGTTGAATCACAAAGAGAAGAACCCGAATTGGGCAGTAGTTCGAAAAGAAAATCTTGGGTCTGTTTTTAGATACATTAAACTCTCGTGAAACTCGAGCTCACGGGGCCAAGAAATTAAGTTCCGTTGATTAGGACTTCCATTTATCGAGAGTTGGAGATGAAAGATATACAAGATGTCCTTTGAAAGGGGCGATACTTTATTGTCAACTGCAGATATTAGGTGTAGCAGAAACGAATACAAAGCTTCTTCTTACATAGTTTATACCTTCGCACAGCCGCTGACAAGAGCTTACAGCACAACACATAATCAAAAACAGTAAATGATAGTCGTTTAGTCAAAAATATGCCTTTTAGTGGAGCAACCTCTCTCGAAGTGGTCATTAACCTTTATCTTTGTCTCCAGCATCAGCGCTCTATGCGGGCCTTTCTATGCCGCTATCCGAATGGCTAAGCAAACTCGCAGCTCACCGACATTGCCTACTAATAGAAACGGCAGCACTAAATTAATATATGGGGTTTTTGCGTGCGAAAACCACGATCTGATTATGAGAAACGCCGCAGTGGGGGACTCTGGAATAATTTGGACCATCTGGGGTTCTTTAACGTGCACCTAATTCTAAGGAGACGGGTGTTTTCGCATTTCGCCCTCAAAATGCGGCTGCAGTGGCCGGGATTCGATCCGGCAACCACAGCATACCACGTCCACGGTAGAGCAACAGTAACCTTGGTACCAACAAAAGCCGCCAACAAAGGAACGCGGAAAATTGGCTGGAAAACTCGAAAAGAAAAAACTCAAACAGTTATGCCTGTAACGATACCGTTGCCCGAAGTTGAAAAATATGGTTCCGTTTCATAACATCTTTTTCCGTTGCCTTAATGCAGAAACAACTAATCACACTGCTGTTTCGTTGCAGCGGCAATTTCGTTTACCAATATCCCACTACTACCTGATGTTCTAGCTGCGTTCTGAGACTTAGTAATAGTATCACACCTGACGAGAAGGTCAATTCATGTAAATTTAGTCCACACTGCCGCCCACTTAAAAATCACATGCGGAATTGTCTGCAAAATAGCCAGTATCTCAAGTCAATGGACGGCAACATCAGTTATCATAACGTTACGGGAGAGAGGAGCAACGAATAGGCAAATAAATTTATGATTCTCGCTGATAAAAGCGACTGGTTGATCGAAATCTCATAAAACTGCTTGCTAAAGAGATTTTCGGAATGGGTGTGGGCACATAATGTGAAGCCACTGAAGATTGTTCACGAGAGAGCATTTTCATTGGACGGCCTTTATTGCTTACTTGCCCTTTTAATAAAGAACTGAAAGTGTGATATCGCTTCACCAATATCCTATAAAAGGTCCCCATATTTTAACAGTATTTCTTTCCTGCACATTCGACTTTCAAGCAATATGTTTTACCCTATTTTTTTCTATGTAAGCAGTGTCGCTTTTTCAATGTGGGATGATTGAATTATTTAATAATATACATCTTTGAAAAAAAGTTCAATATGACGGGTGCGAAAACGGGATAGTGACAAACAGAACAAGCGCACAGGACACGCGTTAAACCAACAGCTTACAATTCCAGTTGGCAAATACACTGCCAGTTATATGTCGCGAATTGCGGTTTCCATCATGCGTTCCCCAGCCCTCGCCGCGAAGACTAATCGGACGAATACGCTGTGTTTTCGCTGGCGGCGTACCTTTTTTCACAATAGTGGGGTGATGACCTACTCATTTCGACAAAAATATGTTTTTTAGTGCTGTAGTCATGTTTATTTCACGCAGTTCTCGAAATAAAACGTTTATAACTAGGATGCCCGAACCGAACCCATAAAACAAACCCTACCCGAACGGGAATTTTGGCTGGAGCTGAACCGTAACCGATATTCTTACAATGTTTCTGAGCCTGAACCAGACCATATTCGAAAAAAGGAATTATTGAAGACTGCGCGAGACACACGATTGCGAGGTCCTGTTTTGAAAACGTTCTTTTCTTCATGTCTCCCCGAGCAGGGAACGTTTATCCAACAACTTCTTTTTCTACAATAACAACGGTTTCCGTCCGGCTCGATAAAAGTTCAAACATAAAGTGCGACAACGCGTGCTAAAGCAAATCGGCGATTATTCCAAACAGCTACTTCTTTAGTCGACGCATCCCACTTGCAGACTCTTACGACTGCCGAGTTGTGTGCTACAATGAAGAAAGACGACAGGCATGTGTTCTTAACTACGGCCACATCGGCAGAGGCGCTTGGGCTTCTAAACTTGGCTATGCCAGTTGTGTTGCACAACCGAAACGCTGATTCAGGTGCTCCACGGATTCGGCATTTCCTTCGAACTTTCCAATTTGGGCGCTAGGCCAGACGACACAAACGGGAGCCATAATAAGCAAGAGAGAAGCTCGTGGCTGTAGCTACATAAACCGCAAAACATGCACGCCAGGGTCCACAGAGAGCAATACAGACGGTTTTCTCAAGGAGGGACAGTAGGCAAACCAACGAATTCAGCTACGCGGCTCCGCGCAACCATAAACCTGCGATCGCTAATGAACGCTGTCGCCCTTTCAATTACGGATAACCGGGTTTCTAAATGACACGCGAAATTGCTTTTTGCTTGCGTGTCATGTTTCAACGCAGGTTTGGCGCCCGTCAAGTTTTACAAATTATTCCCGGGAAACAATGTTAGTGCTGTTTTTGGACTTTTTTAACCTTTCTTACCGTTAGGAACGCAAGACTCCGTGACTCGTGAAGATGTGTAAAGAAGGTCGACACAAGGTTTAAAACAAACCGCCGTCGCTCAGCGTTAAGAAGCATCAGTGTCCACACCTGCTTCTAATAAATAATCAGAAAATCGAGAGAAATGTGGAATTCTGCCTTCTTTTTTTATTGCCACGGGCCAGAAGCTGGAGGTGAAACTTTAACGATTACAGTACAATTTGCGTGGTTTGCGATAGATGAACTTGTGTGGCGCGTGAACGCCGACTGCTTGACTTCACTTTGGCGACCACGTAGTTCAGATCAATCAAGCCAGTGAGTGTTGGGAACAATTATGCATTTTCCACAGCCGCAGAGGTGTCCATAGCCTAAAAAATCACTGGGAGGAAAGCTGATGGGGATATGTCGCATTGCAACAAGCCTTGCATTTCCCTTTTGAACACTGGGCCTTAAGACAAGATGATGTGCTTCTTGGTCGCGACACAAAATCAGAGATCGAAGAGCCTTCTTCACGTGAGAAAGGACCTAATGGGATGAAGAAAACTCTCAGGAATAACACAGATGCTATCTTTAACGGAAACGGCAGTGGCAGTCTGGCTGACGGCCCTGCCATGCCTACGGCGAAAAGTTACAGTGACGTTTTACTTCGTGAACGCGGGTGACGCGCAAGCGAATGGGTGTTATAGCGCACATGAAGCTATCGGCCGTCGGTGCGCCGAGACGTCTACACTGTAGGCATCACAGATCGCTTTCAGCGTAGGGCTGGCGCGGCCGCGCCATACGCAGCAGTCACCGCATGTAGCGCAATGCCTTCAGTGTTGCTCATTGCACTTGCACAGAAGGGGTGCACTACATGTAGACACGAGACACTGATAACATTCACGTGGTGAAAGTGGCGGTCCAATCGGAGGGCCTATGCCGGCGCCATGATGGCGCTGGCATGGCTCATTAGTGGTGCCGGGAAGGGCGATAATTATTATTAACGCTATCGCATTCAATTGGCGAAGCTGTTAAAACGAGGAAATGTGCCTTGTCCTCTGTGGAATCATTTGTGCCGTTGAATTGTTGCCCTTACATCGCTCATCAATTAGATTTTTGTCCAGAACTCCACGCAGCCCGTTTTCAACATTACGCGCAGGGACGACACGCCACAGCTTTTTCGTTAGGTTTTTTTCACTCGGTGGCGGAGTCCTACAATGGCTTTAGACCAGTTCATTGGCCGCCCTTCATAGCGCCGACGTTCCTAGGTTAGGAATCTGGGGACAGCTAATACTTCATATAAAAATACGTTGTTTGTTCGAAGTGTGCTCAATCACAATCCTGTAATTTTGCAAAGAAAAGAACGCATTGCTGGTGCTTCCATCTCCCGACCTCTAATTCCCCACCAGCAAGGCACTCGCCACGTGAAGAGACGGACGACGGCGTGGGCCCGCAAAGCCTATGTGTGCCTGCGCATGCCAGCTGCCCATTTTTGAAACGCCCCGATGGCATTATAAAATGCGTCTTACAGCCTCTAACGCCCTTAGTTTGACGCGAAAGCAAAACGACCTCATAAGCTTCGAATTTGGATTTTTCTAGTGTTATTTTTCTAAATGAAGGCAATGTGTATTTTAAAAAGTATAGCTTGGTTGCTGAAGAATAATAAACTGCAATTATGCAGCTTTCAGAAATCAAGTGCAGGCACCATATAAATATTGATTTAGTTTTCAGCTCTGCACCGGTGGCATGGTTTCTTTGTTCGTTCCGTCTGATGGCGCTTGAACGTCCTTTCAGCGAAAAATTTGCCAACACAGTCCATCGAGGTGAGACATTGCGTAACAGAATCGAGGCGTGGTTTTTTTTTACTCATGATCAATACACGTAGGACCTGCATATGCAAGATTCATGAAGCAACGTTATAAATAGTTCCACCAGCCACGCATCTCAAACAATATCAGCGAGTGAATGACTCATTAGCCAACAGAAAAGTCTTATGTGGTGTTGTCATTGTTCAAGGATACTTGAGAAGTTAAGTTAACTGTGAGCAGTTACGTGATGAAAGGCCGTTGCTGTATTTTGTATTATTTTGTATTTCAATTCTTTATGCCATAACCGTCAGCCACACGACGTTGTCGAATTGGTATCCCTAGGGTCCACCACACAGTGCGATATATAATGAACAATAGATATAATTAGACAGGAAGGATAACTTAAAAATGCAGCCATTAATACTGCTTGAGAAAAAGATTAAGCGAATGTCTGAATTTATTGATTCTCAATAAGTCACTTAAGGCAAATAGTACAAAGAAATGTAAAAAGGCACGTTGGCCATGGAATTTTGATTGTACTTAAAATGTCAGGCAATCATGTAACCTGTTCCGCAATGTAGTTCCGGAGCAATATTATTTGCAACAAAGTTAAAAAGGCCACGGCAAGGTCGTCCAACTATTTGAAGTTTATGATTGATTTATCATTGAATTATGATTGCATAGTCGCAGTAGTTCACACCAAACTCTTGCATAAACTTCAAAACATTTTAAATAACTCCAGTATTGTAAACTGGTTATCCAGCTTTCTTTCCGAGCGGTCACAGCATGTAGTTTTTAACTCTAGTAAGTCCCCGACAGTAGGTGTATCGTCAGGCGTACCTCAAGGCTCCGTGCTCGGCCCTCTCCTCTTCTTACTTTATATAAATGACCTCCCTTCTAATATTTCCTCAAAAATTCGCTTATATGCCGATGATTGTGTCATATATCGTGTCAATAAATGTTATCCGATCATGTCGCTCTTAACACTTGTTTTAAAAGGTTTTGTAGCTGGCGCAAACAGTGGCAGATGAATATCAACTTCTGCAAAGGTGTACTTTTATCATTTTCAAGGCGTCGTTCTATATCTCATTTCATATACTCATTTAACAATCAATCCCTAAACAGAGTTAACCAATACAAATATTTGGAAGTTCTTTTCTCGCATGATATATCTTGGTCTCCGCATATTGAACTAACTTGCGAAAAAGCCCTTCAACGCCTTGGTTATTTGCAGCGCACGCTCCGTTCCGCAGCAAAACACACTAGGCTGATAACCTATATAACACTAATACGTCCGATATTGGAGTACGCCTCTATCACATGGAATCCCCATCATAAAAAGGACATCAAGGCTTTAGAGTCAGTACAGAAAAAAGGTGTTAGGTTCATTTGTTGTCGTTATGATAGGTATTTTTCACCCTCTTCCAACCTTTCTGACCGGAATCTAGCCCCACTCCAGAAACGTCACCACTTTGATTGTTTAAAGTTTTTACACAGTTATGTAAATTCACAAAATTGTTCTTCTCAAGATTACATTTCATTTTCAGCCCCCTCGAATACTCGACAATATCATGCTCTAAATATTGTTCCATACAGTTCTCGTTCAGGCTTCTTTTTGTACAGTTTTTTCCCTCACACGATTCAGTGCTGGAATGCTTTGCCTGGAAATGTATGCGAGTGCCCTTTAGATGAATTTCTCACTGCTATTTCAAAGTTGTAACGTATATATATATATAATGCAATGTTTTTTTTTTCCTACTCGTGCTATAGCCAAAGTTTGGCTGCAGTATGTATAAATAAAATAAAATAAATAAATAAACAGTAACTGAGAGTAGAGGCCCTGTATAGTTATACACACAAAATTAATCGGTTCCTACCGCACATTCAAACTAGAAATTTCAATTTTGTATCGCTGCTTCTGAGCCGCTCCCACCAACAGCGGCTGCAATTTTCGGCACGGACTGTGTGACGTCAAAAAATGTAGTGTCACAACTGTGTCGTCGGAACCAGAATAGTTCCCAAGACTACATCGGACACAGAGGCGCAGCAAGGCCGTCACCATTGAGTTGTGCGCGCTGTTCCTTCAGTCGCACAATAAAAAGGAACAGCAGACCAGCGCGATAGCCGAGGTGCACATGCCAAAACTAAACGATCGATGCATGGCGGCCGTTACAACTTTACACCTCCGGCAATTTGTGAGTTGCATGTGGTTTAACGTAGAATTCCTAATTTAAGCTCGAAGGCGTGGTGTCATGGCGCCTTCAATGCTATCGTCGGTTAACAAATTTACAATAAGCCAGAAACAATATGCTGCCATCTGGAGACTACTAAATGAAGTATGATGGCAGTCTTGCGATGCGGTAATAATATTCACGTGAATGGCTCGTGCATGTAACATCGATGAAGCATCGAAACTGCGTGTTGATTCATGTTCCACACTGACAATGACTTGCCGTTACTAATTACTAAAATTACTTATTATTTCAATATTCTGTGCAGTCGTGTGAACCATGTTTGTTACTGTGCCTCTAATATCGGATAAGGCGACACGCCAACACTCCAAATAATTTTGTATGGCTTTTCAGAGAGCAAACTATGTTGTGAGGTGTTCACAAACAATGTTCTTACCGTCGTAATCGTATTCTCCGAAGTTCTCGGTTGTTGCTTCTGCATCTGTAAATAAAGTAGAGAGGAAGAGTGACATTTTATCAACTTTGTTGTCCGTACTGCCTGTACTTGCATTATACTGTGCACAAATAGACGGACGCGCTATCTTCTGCGAAACGTGAGTACTCGCCAAAAAACCTCGTGGCTTGCATGGCCATGGGATTTGGCCCTCAACAGTGACGTGCAGTCAGATGGAGGTATAGACACATACTTCAAATGAGTGCCGAAAATGACTTCAACACAAAAAGAAGGACACAGGACCAGCGCTGCAGTACGAGCCACAACACTCTTCCTTTGTCCTACTTTTCATGTGGCCGTTGCTTTCCACGCATACTTCAAGCATGAATTTATTGCATCTAGCCTAGCGTTCTGCCCTACGGCAACGACTCACGCAACTGTCATGTGCGGTAAGTAGTGCGCGCAGTATCACAACGTATCAGGTAGTTTTTCAGGAACCCAGCTGGCTTGAACACGAAAGGTAATCCTGCTGACGATCTTCAAGAGCGTTTTTGCAAGTACAATTTTTAGTGACTACATGCGAACACATGAGTTGAAAGATTGCCCCAGTCAGGTCATTTGATTTGCTTGTCTATACTTACATACTCTCTTTCATATCCGTAAAAGTCAGTGGCACAAACATTTAATATCTTCCCATTAAAAAAATTAAGGGTTGCTACCGCGGCAGGTGCCTGGGGAGCAGTTCAGATTTCCCTACTAGGCGGCGCCACTTAGTCACCGCTGATATAGTTACATTATAGGATACCAGCGGTCGGAGAGTTGTGCGGAAGTACGCCGTCCTCCGATGGAATGCTGTGCGGTAAAGCCATCCTTCGTTCGTGCAGGAGTAGCCACCACTCAAGATAGCCGTCCCGTGAATCTTATTTATTGCATCCATTGCTGTGCTCACCAGTCGCAATACTATTGGAAACTTACAGCCATGTGCGCGCTAAAGATAATGTATACTTGTGCCTACCTTGTGCTAAAGACCATGCCGCGCAGTTTTCTTTTCCTGGGATTTGAAGTGCCAGAAAGAGGATCCGGTTCGGAGGCACATTTGAGGGCTTGTGGGAGTAATCAGTGAATATGGTGTTGCATTTAGCGTGATATTTGCTTTTCCTTCGATATAGCCTTCGAGTAGGTGCAAAGAACAACGTGCTGCTCGGCATTTAAATAGATTCCAGCAAAATAGCGTATTTCATACCTAAGTGCACGGTTGGCAGCTCGGTCGGAAAACTAGAGCTTCTCTCAAGTACTTCCTTTCACGATTACTAGCTGCGCAAGATGATAATTTGTAGTGGAATTGGGTATACAGCGCAGTGCACCGTACCTGCATACATTGCACAGAAACGATGTTTCTATCTTCAAGCACCGATGTTGCGTGGTTAGTTGCGTCTGCTTTGCACCGAAACCAAACGGTGTTGTTTAACATAGTGGAAAGCCATGGATTACTTTGAGAATCTGGGGTTCTTCATAAAGTCCCCAAGCTCTTCCCCAAAATCACGGTACACAAATGCATGCAGGTTTTGCTGTGTGCAATAATTTCCAAACACTTCTTTCTGCTCATGATTCATTCCACACAACACACGGGCAATGCAAAACAAATTGATTCATTGCACCACAACTGCATAATACGACCACACTGCACATCAGCAGTGGCCTTGATAGCCTAGTTATTGAAACTGTTCCAAATCTATTGTACTCTTTTAATGAACAAACAATCGTATGCACTCCTCGTAACAGCAAGAGCTAGCTGTTGCAGACACGCGAATTAGTAGGCTGCGAACCGTACTGCGTACGTAAATGAAAACTATAAAATTAATGCTTTATAAAATTAATGCTTTATTCAACTCATGAGGGCTGCAACACACAGAACGGCTAATACCGAGTGCCCTGTAATGCCGCTTGGTGGGCGAACAAGGCAGCGGGTAAGCGCCAAGTAAACGCAAGATGGTCACTGGTGCACTCGTGTATTAGGCGTTTTTTATTCATGTCTAAAAATTCACCAATAAAATTCTTAATTAATTACTTTACGGCGCATATTACAATTTGAGAATTGTAGCCGGTGAGCTTGCAACACGGATCCACTTGAATCTACAGTATGGAACCAATTTAGAGATGTTCTTTACCAATTTGTGGGAATTACCAGTTACTTTTATGCTTTAATGGATTCTTAAAAGGTGAGTGAAACAACAATGCGTTTTTACGGCGTGTTTGAGGGCGCATATCTCCAAACTAGTGTCGTTGTGGAAATTCATTCTAAGTGGATACAATTTCCAAACTCATCGGCTATAATTCCTAAGTTGCAATATGTGCCGTAAAGTAAATATTTGAGAAGTTTTTCAGTGGATGTTTTAATTAGTTGAATATTGCTTCAAATTCTTGTGCAAGTAATGTCCGCCTCTCTGAATAATCCGGCTCAAAGACTAGAATTATGCTATCTGCAACAGCTGATACTTAAAAATTCCATAAAACTTAAAAATGGTAACCCCGTGTAATATTGCCATCATCACAGATATTTCAGCTGCTATACCTTTCGCTACGTGCGATGTACCCTCTTTGCTGCTATTTACACTTAAAATCGCGAAACAATTAGGAATAATTTTTCTCAGCAAATTCGCCCTCATCTCTTTTGAAGTGCTGAAAAGTTTGAAAGCCACAACTGCACGTCAGCCTCGGATAGGCTACGGATGCATTTCCGAATGCAAAATGACATCTGCTAGAAGTAGAATCATGTAAATAGCGCCTGGCGGACATCTGGACTGATAACGCGTCCGAAAACGTGCACCCACAGGCAACAATATGTGAACGGCGCTTACCATTTCTGCTGCTAGTGTATGCACCCAAGTAGTAAAAAAAGAGATTAGCTAAACGTTGTCTTAAAATCAATCGCAGGCTGTGTACGATCCTTTCTACAGCAGCGGATTACTGTACTCGGGCTGATTGTTCATTGCGACAATGCCAGTGCACAGGTGCGGAATGCGCACATGCAAAAATTGGGCCGTGCAAGGAAAGGCCAAAGTTAGCGTTTCGATTACAAATGGGGAACGTAACAGGCAGCAAATCCGTATATAAAAAGTGACATGCATGAAAGCCCGTAAGGGAATTGTAGGCAGCATTTTTCGTTTCTTTCTCTCTTCAGAAACTGGCTGTCTGTGTGAAGTCTTCAGTTTTTGTGTGCAAACAGTGGACCAACCAAACAAGTGTTGTCACTCACAAATGATAGTGCCTATAGCGCACAAATATTGCAGGAACAAATGTTATTTTTAGGTGTGGCCACTTGCGTTGTTGTTGCGAAATTTGAAACATGCAGCACTGAACCAAGCAATCGGTTCAAAAACACGTTGTTTGTGAGTCATAATGTGCGCCCATTTCAAGTGACTGCGTTGGCTTTCTTTGCCGTGCTGCTTGGAGTGCCAAATTTTCTGTAAACTCATGTTCTCGCATATCTGCTCCGTCATAATGAGGCCGCCTGTGCCTGGTATCCGACTCTCGACTTTTTGATAAGTAGTGCAAGTAGCCGTTATTTGAGAAGAAGAGTAGAAGAAGAAAGTTGGGATATGCCGGTTTGCAGCTGGAATTGACACAATGTTTAAGAGAGTTTTACTAAAGTAAAACATAAGCCGTATATTTCCGAGCTATGTGATAATCAATAATAATGCTCTCTTGTTTATTCTGCAGTGAACGATAATTTTTTCTCGATGTTATTATAGGTGCAATATTGTGTCATGTTCGTCGGCCTGCGTGCCGCACTGTAATAGGAGCAGAGAACTTTTGTCAGGCTATGTAGCCTTTAGCCTCTGCTGCCGTTCCTGTAAGCAGGCAGAATAAATGAACTGATATCAATGATAAACTCGGAGGTAATGCAGTTCCACTCAACGTAAAAGCTGGGGAAATGCGGAGCAGTGATTCGCTGGTGTTTCCCTTGTGTTGCACTTGTGTCTAACAATCCGTCATCCCTTTTGACACCTGTGCTCGGGCACAACTGGTGGGAAACCGCCACGCACATGGAGCCAAAGATTGCTGATGATAGTTACAAGTTATTTTCATGAGTATCAACTCTGCACTTGTTTTCACCCTGTATTGAGCACTTGTTTTTGAGCATGATCACGCGGTAGACGCCGACGGCCCGTGACCCTAAAGTGCTCCGCAGTTAACACAAAGAGACGACCCAGACACCAGAAGAGCTGTTGCTGCTTAGGTGCCAGTGATTTATCCCCTTCAGTCACGAATTATGATAGACTTTCGATAAATGTATGAAATTTACAAATATTTATGCCAAGGCAATGCATGCTCCATTGAAAGAAAATCTAGGTAGTGGAAGGACTCCTTGTGCATATTATGACTCATTATAATTATAGAGTTATCGAATATCTGCTTAGTGATCAGTCAGTTATACTACGTTTCTTCATAAAATAAATTTAGTAAACCACTCGAATTACATACACAATTTAATTATTCGCTGCAAGCATTACTAGAAAGGAAAAAAAAGTTATTTCACAGCTGCTACCAAACCGCTTCACGTCGAACAGCCCGTCAAACACGGTAGTGCCTTCACCAAAGCGGTCGTCTATAGTGACACATTGCACTCAGAAATAAAATGGAGGTGCATTAGGTAAACGGAATTTTCAAGTTATTATAAGCTTAATGTTCGCGATCTATTCCTTGACACCACTGCCGAGAAATTGCGAAAATAAGTCGCGTACACAAATGTGTACGCCGTGACTGAAGGGGTTATACTTGTGTTCTACAGATACCGCGCTGGTAACATATTATAAGGATGACACTGGTTTTAAGTTATGAGTTTCGAAAGACGTGAGACTAAAGACATTGGAGTTCTATATATTCTTTCTTCAGTGTAGAAAATGGTGTGTTCTGGAAAGAGTGAGCGGAACAACAGTGTATCTTACCTCAAATTTCACGATGGTAATCTACATGTAAGGCCATTTCAAGAGTAGTTCCAATAGACGTGCCCTGAGAGCTCACTAACTCCAATAAATGTCTGCCCGAAATAATTAGCTAAAACGTTTGTTAGTGAAATACTATGCATTTTAGATTATGCATGTTGATTTGTTGTGTGAGTAACGTCCAGCTCTTTGAGTAATAGAGGTCAAGGGCCAGTTTTCTGCTATCTGCCACGGGAGATCTTTAAAATTGTGTTCGCGCTAAAATATAACACCTGGTATGCTCTACCTAAATTACACAGTTATGCAATAAAGAAGCTAAAAAAGGTTACAATCTCACCTTCACATATTCCAGATATTATATGCATGGCTAGAAAAGCGAGAAAATACGCGTATTAGAGAGGAAGCTTGTGGAGTAAATGAAAGAAATTCCAAAATGGAATACTTTACCTAACAGATTCGCATAAACAAGGCAACACATAATAATATTGCTGATTATTTTAATAATTTCATGAAAGAAGGTCAGGAGAGAAATCCATCTCCCCCGTCGCCCCTAGCCGTCGGCCGGGATAGCTTGAGACACAGCAGCAGGGCTTGACTTTGGTGCCTTCTTTGGTACCTGCTTTGGTACCTTCTTTGGTACCACTGGATCATTAATATACTTTAGAAATGCGTCTCATAAACATTACAAACGAGATATCTATTAGTTACATGCAGCCACATATAGGTGCCATCAAACTTAAGTGCAGGTAATTTCATTAGAAAACAGAAAATAGTGGCCTTGTACATAAATAGGAAACAGACTCGCTGAAAGCATTACCTAAACCTATAAAACATCATTATCATCAGCCTATATTTTATGTCCACTGCAGGACGAAGGCCTCTCCCTGCGATCTCCAATTACCCCTGTCTTGCGCTAGTGTATTCCAAATTGCGCCTGCAAATTTCCTGACTTCGTCAACCCATCTGGTTTTCTGCCGACCTCGACTGCGCTTCCCTTCTCTTGGTATCCATTCTGTAACCCTAATGGTCCACCGGTTATCCATCCTACGCATAACATGGCCTCCCCAGCTCCATTTCCTCCGCTTAATGTCAACTAGGATATCGGCTATCCCCGTTTGTTCTCTGATCCACACCGCTCCCTTCCTGTCTCTTAACGTTAGTCCTAAGATATTTCGTCCCATCGCTCTTTGTGCGGTCCTTAACTTGTTCTCGAGCTTCTTTGTTAACCTCCAAGTTTCTGCCCCATATGTTAGCACCGGTAGAATGCAATGTTTGCACACTTTTCTTTTCAACGACACTATAAAACATACAATCAGCTTAATGTGCTGTCAGATAAAAGCTAAAGGAAGGAAGCAGGAACTGCGACAATAAATATGGAGTTGGGAAACGTTTCAACACATGATGGAAGACATTCTAAGAAAGCAAGGCAAGAACAATGACCTGACAGCAAGCACTGAGACAGAGAAATGATATATATATATATATATATATATATATATATATATATATGTCTCAGGAGCATTCAGAGGAATGGGAAGCAATATCTGAATCATAGTCGAAACACCATAAAATAGCTTACCGTATAAAGTAACCACCAATGCAATGGATTTCTTGTGGGCCATTTGGTTGGTGCGCTTAGTTGCCTCCTAAGAAGACAGTACCGTTTGATAAAGGAAAGCGGCCTCTATATAAGCCATGGCAGAGACGAGAAAGAACGCAGACGGTCAAAAAAGTACGTATAAACTGATTCCGTGCGTCAGCAAGGTAATACAATCAAATGCGGTTTTCCTCATGTGTTTATTCTGGATTTATCAGCAACAAAGTTTATACATTCTATATATTTATACATTATACACCAGAGCCATGATAATATTTTAGACTTAATGATTATACCTCCACTCAGAATTCCGTTGTCTACATTGTTAATGGAAGTGCCGAAGTATATATCGATGATTTTTTTTTTTTTTGCATTCTCGAGAGTACGGTATGCACTCAAATGCAAGGAGCGCTTCTCTGAATCATCTACTGAATTGTTGGTGAATGCGTCAATGATTTGCGTACTGCATAAATTTTAAGGAAAATTTATTTTGTGGCTTCTTTGCAGTCTATATTTCTTTCAAACGAGCGTCAAATGTCAGCGATACAGCGACACATCACTTGTTCCCGTGGATGAATCCATTTGAGATCGATGTCCTCTTAAATTATTTGATAACTTTAAACAGAAACATCATACGTTGAAAATATTTAACTGCGAAGCTGTTTGAGCCAGCAGTAATCTGTGGTTCGTATCAATAAGCTGCCGCGCCGTAGCCATGGCAACAAGGAGGGCGGCGTCACCCAGGAGGGCGGCGCGCAGTAAGCGCACGTAAGCGCACGTGGTCTCCTCCTCGCCAGCTCCCTCCCTTCCCGACCCCGCCTGTCTTCCCTACGCGGCGCGTTGAGCGAGGAGAAAAAAAAAGGCGAAAGCTTGCACTAGGCCGCGCAAAGCTCAAGACACAGCGAAGCTGGCCGATTAATTGTGTCTCTTGGTTGTAGCTAGGTTTAACTTGGCTATGTCGAGGTTTAAACTTGGCTCTAGCTAGGCCTATACTCGTGTACGTCATCTGTGCTAGTACTGGAAAGGTTGCGGTTGTACTGGAAAGGTGCGCCGCGCCATCACGCCACCGCGGCGCTATCACCGCCGCCACAGCTGGTATGACGTCATGCTCCCTCGCACCGTCGCGTTACCGCCGCGCACCTTTCGAGTAGAAGCACAGATGACGTACACGAGATAGGCGTAGCTATAACCAAGTTTAAACCTCGACCTAGCCAAGTTCAACCTAGCTACAACCAAGAGACGCAATCAATCGGCCTGCTTCGCTGTGTCTTGAGCTTCGCGCGGCCTAGTGCAAGCTTCCGCTTTTTTTTTTACCTGTTGTTGTATTAGTAAACTCAGTACCTTGGAAAAGCGAATGTAATAATAAATAATTTTATTGCATAACAAAGTTAAATAAGGCGTTTGCATGATGGAGTCTGCTTGGCAAAATAAATCACTTCCTAACCTTATTGGATATGTTTAATACAGCTAGCAAATGGGTGTCAGGTTTACTGAAAAGCTCGCAAATAAGAAACAGCTAAAAGCTGATGGTCAGTGGCTTCGATGAAAGTAACAGTCTTGAAACACAAGAACAGAGCGTATTCAGATGCATGTCAGAGTTTTGTGCTCCTTGACAGATCTGAGCGTAATACCACAGCGCCACTGCTTTTTCTGTAGGGGGAGGATGGGGGGTGTTGTTTTCAGTCTTTCGCCACTGTAATATTTTTAACATGCAAGAGGCTGATAGTTCCCGATGTGCTAACTCAAGCAAGAACTGTTTGAGCCATATTTACATATATATCTGCCCAGTTAGCTATAATATTATCATATTATCTTATCCGTCATGAATTAGTCATGAGGATAATAAAAGATAGAGGTAATCAAATATTTGCACCTAATGCGCCTTTGTGTTTTGTGCTTCGGCAACAGCGCAGTCTGTGAAGGATACTTTTTAATACTTTACCTGCACAGAACAAAAATGCCACTGAAACAACAGGCTTTTATTTTGATAACAACAATATCGGAGGGTTATACGTGCTAAAATCGAGATCTGATTATGAGGCACGGTCTAGCGGGCGATTTCAAAATAAGTTGGACGACATCGGGCTTGTTATTGTGCACCTAAATTTCGGTACACGACCGTTTTTGCGTTTCCCTTTTAATTTTTGCACCTGCTACAAAGTATAAAATTAACGCTAAAGGAGATGTATGTTCTTGGTTAATTATCAGGGCTGCGTGCGTCGTCCCCTGCGATTGCGCGTCCTGCAAACCCGGACTAGAGATTTCCTCTTGTTAATGAAATTCGCATTACCAGATTTTAATGCGAACAAAAACTAAACTAGTTTTCACTTAGTACATGCTCCTTTTGCTATGGTTCAGACATTCATCTGTGTGAGAAGGCGTGGAATCATGCCATGTGGTATCGGAGTCAATCGCACGTTTTACTTTTGCCCCGAAAACTGTCCGCTATAAACGGTCTCTAGCGTACCTGTAGTATGCTTCTAGTATGCTCCTAGTATGCTTACAGTATGCTCGATTATTACAGTATGCTCGATATGCTGACAGTATGCTCGAATGTTAAAATATTAGCACAGGCTATGCAAGTTGCATTCGAAATTTGGATATTCGCACACCCCTATGCCAAGGGCATCAGTGGACCACGTAGTTACTCAAAGCATATGTTCGTGTACTGGCAAAACGAAACGTAGATTAAAACTCAGCCCTCTGGATTAACTAGCAAACGGGAGAAAACACAACGACAGGTCGCAGCTCTCAAATTGGAGCACAAACCTCATTATCGGTGATGTATCGTTGCAGCAACACGTGAATAACGCGCATCGCGGTGCAGCATCTAGAAATGGACATTAAGATGAACAGCTAGACCTAAACATTACGTCCGAATGACACATTACTGGCGTGGTTATAATAACAGTTCATCAAACTACAACAGTGGCTGGCGTAGAGCTACACAGACACTAAAGGCAGCATCGCAATATATTTGGATTATAGAACATTTTTATATCCGCTGTGGTTGCTCAGTGGCTTTGGCGTTCAATATCATGCTTCTGTGCTAGAGGTCCTGTGTTCGAATCCTGCCGTCAGGCAATCTTGAGTAATGTTTATTTAAATGTTTTTAAGGGAGCACTTTCTTAAACATGATCACGTTGCACGGTCACGAAGCCATTTAAAACCATAAGGACGAAGTGCAGGCAAATACATCTACTACCGCTCATTCCCATGTCGGATGAACTGCCCTGCTTGCACTTGCCTTAGGCACTAGCGCACCATTTCTCTCCAGCAATTCTATGAAACTGTGTGAGGGCGACGATGCGTGTAGATAGATTACCTCATCAAGTCACTGCTGTACGTGTACTTGGGCATTATGAATTCCTCTTGCACGCTTTTTGGGTGCTCCAGTCAGGCTACTGTGAAATATCGTATTACGTTTCTCATGTAACTATGCGAATTAGAAGGTTTCACGGATTGCTTTCCATTAAAACGCCATCCTATGCGACGTTCCAACTGTAAGCATGCTTTGCTTGCTAGGGCAGCGTAATTAACGGTTTCACGCACAAGTGCTGCCTTAATGTATTCTCCGATTACCTAGGTGCATTCATTGCTGTTCAATAACACGTTGGTTGCAACAGAAAATTTTCGATAGGAGATGAATTGCAATGTTATTCTGTTTCGTAAGCAGGAAAGGCTCGCGAGCCAATTTTCTCTTAAACGTCACGCAACGTCAAGCCGCAGCAAGTCCGCAGCTTAACTAAAATAGGAGAACGAATAGGAGCACCCATTCTGACATTTCTTTTTCAAATAACGTCTAAGCGAGTAAACAGCGTGGAACTACGTCAATACACGGCCTAGACGTCAATCGCGGCTTTAAAGAAACGCGAGAAGCAAACGAGCACAGGGAAGCACCAAACGCCTAAAAAAGAGAATGGCGGACAGCCACAATACGCGCTTACGCACTTAATATTTTCATCGCTAGTTGAGCGAACTCCTACAGCGGCGGTAGGAAACATTTTGCACTACGCTAACGCCGCATTCATTGTCTGCAAGAAAAGAAATATTAACCAAGCACATCTAGTTTAAAATGGCTTTATTGAAACACACTAAAGGTACCATCGAGCATTAGAAAAATTGAAATTCTTTATTTCGTCGTTGCAATTGTTTCTCAAGACCCTGCACTGAAACCTCGCTATAGCGAAGTTGAAAGAGGGGTCAAACTAACATCGGTATGTCTGTGTAATAATACATTACTATTACTGTTACTATTACATTACTGCATTACTACATTTTATCAGATTCTTGCCGTCACAGCCGACATTGGTCGCCTTGTGGAATGACGTGGTAGTACTGTTAGTACAGCGTAATCCCGATTGAAAAACCCGGACTGCACTACAGAAGCACATCGAAAGATGGTTTTCTGCTTTGCCTTCGTGAGATGACTGCATTCTGTAATCCATTTTTCCTCGTAAACCGCTATTCATCTTCGCCGTCACGGTGCACCCGCAAGTAGTGGCAACGCGTCTTACGGCATTTTGCGAGCGTCCCGGCAAAGCGGTTAATTCCAGTTACCTTGTTTGAGGAAAACGCTGTTTTATGCATTGAACCACAAAGTTCACTGGAACGCCCATGCATTTCGTCGCACACTTTGAAAATTAATACGTCGAAACTAGTTCAGTCCTGAGAATTCGTTGCAAGTGGATACGCCTTGCGAACTCAGCGGCTATAATTCGTAGATTGAAAGATGTGCCGTAAAATAATGAATTTAAAAGTTATCTAACGTAATCAAGTTAATTATTCAATTAGGTGTTTTGATTTCTCGTGGAAGTAATGACCGCCTCATCGAGCCGTTTAGATCAAGATAACTGCACTATCTGCCAAAGGGAATTTTTAAATATTTGGTTCAGCTCAAATGAAACACCTTCTATACTGAAGAGACCAACGTCTAGCCTCAACATTGCTGTCTTCAATGCATATTTGTGCTGTTCGAGCTTAGGACAGCTTATGAGAATGTGCTCTACATTCTATCATGAATGGCCGCACGTGCGATAAGGCCAACGCAGAGGTCGTAATCGTTCTCAAGCTTCGGCTTTGTTGTTGTACGACAACAATGCTGATGTCAGCAGACAGTAACGCAGATGTCGTAATCTTACTGAAGCGACGACATCTGGTTGCTTATAAGCGACATCTGCGTTGCTTATAAGCGAGATCAGCTTTTCTTATAAGCAACGTCTGCTTTTCTTATAACCGACATCTGGGTTGCTTATAAGCGACATCTGTCTTGCTTATAAGCGACATCTGCGTTTCTTATAAGCCTAATCTGCGTTGCTTATCGCTATTCTCGTAAAACGATGAGCATTTTTTGCGAACTCTGACCGGTTTACTGTCTTTCTCTCTATAATCGCTTTTACGCCGACTTGGGCTACTCGGCAGTCCGCTGTCAAATGGGCAGAGCGTGGTGATGCGGCGCCGGCGTTGTGTGTATCAGATTCAAAATCTAACATCAGCCCAGCTGAGGTACTTGGTATGCGACAATGGCTATGTGCCGCTATTGAATGAACCTATATCACGCCCATTTGTCTTACTGGCTATGCACCACTGAATGTGTGCCACTTTTCTAGCAAACTTTTCGACGCCAATCTGGGTCACCGGATGTGGGCAAGTGGGTATGTGCCGCTCTTCAATGATAAAATAAACTACACAAAATTTCTGCAGTGCTCGGCAAAATCTTAGCCGCGTCAATTACTAAGACAATCTTCTCAGAATCCAGCATAGTAAAGGACGCAGAAGTGCTAGATAGAGTAAAAGGTAATGACTATAGGTTACTGAGGTCTAGGATTTCTCTCAAATTAAATACAGAAAGAACAAAATTAGTCACGGAGAACCAGGCCGTACTAACGTAGTAAGAGAAAAAGCAGATGAGTTGAAGATGGTCCTCGCAAGCAAATATGCAGCTTTAGAACGGAAAGATGAAAATAACATACAGATAATGAATGATACCTTAACTATGCTGATTTCAGAAGCAGCAATTGAAGTGGGAGGTAAGGCACCAAAGCAACCACTAGGTGAACTCTCCCAAGTAACGAAGGAGCAAATAAAGAAAAGACAAAGCATGAAAGTGTCTAGCTCAAGAGAACATATAGAATTCACGAAAGTTTCAATACTGGGAAACAAGAAGAAAGTAAGTGATTTTCGATATTATAGATGTACACAGTGAATAATGAGCATGGTAATGTCACCAGGAATTTCGATGATATAGTAAAAGCAGCAAAATAATTTTATACTGGCCTGTACAGTACCCACAGCAGCCACGCAATCTTCAATGGAAGTAGTGATTAAGAGGACAAAGAGGTTCCTTCTATAACTAGCGATAAAGTTAGAATGAACTTGTAAGCAATTTTCAGGGGAAAAGAGGCAGCAGAAGACGAATAACAGTCGAATTAATCAAAGTTTGAGGAGATAGCATGCTTGAAAGGCTAGCGGCTGTTTATACGCAATGCCCCACAAATTTAAGTGTACCAGAGAGCTAGAATAATATCAACATTATACTAATCCATAAGAAGGGAGACGTTAAATAATTTAAGAATTATCGGCCCATTAGCCTGCTTTCAGTGTTGTATAAAATATTCACCAAGATAACTTCCAATAAAATCAGGGCAACATCAAGCAAGAAAACAGAGTGGCTTCAGGAATGGATATACTAAAAATCTAGAATGGATCACATACATGTCATAGATCAGGCAATTGAGATATCTGCGGAGTGCAAAATGACTATCATAGATTACTAAAAAACATTTGATTCAGTAGAGATACGAGGGTGACTCAGAAAGGAATGCCTTCAAGCCCACTACATTATCAATAGTACTGCAAACATTTTGAACTCATTATCAATAACGCACTGATACTTCAGCTATAGAATGTCACTTGCCTCATCTTCCTATCTCTTCTCGTTCCAGAGTAATCGAGCAAACCATTGCATCCAAGGGTGACGTCTGTTAAAACAGCGAGCTGTACTTGAATTTGTGACTGTGGAAGCTTCTGTCTTGTGTGGAGAGTTGATGGGGCTTGGTTTGCGTCTTCCACTGTCCATGCCCACATGCACACAGTGCTCATGTCAGTACAGGCATCGCTTAAACTGCAGTCAGACGGCGATGAATGTTGATGGGCGCACAGCCTTCCACAGTCATAAATTCAATTACAGCTCGCTGTTTCAACCGGACGTCACCACTGGTTGCCATAAATTCGTAAATTAACCTGGAACGATAAGAAGTAGGAGGGAGCGATAAGTACAATTCTATAGCTTAAACATCATTGCACTGATGATAAAGAGTTCAAAATATTTGCAGTACTTTCGGCAAAGTATTGGGCTTACAGGCATCACTTTCTGAATCGCCCTTGTACAAGCCGTCCTAGACGCATTGCGGAATCACGGAGTACTGGAGGCAAACGTGAATATCTTGGGAAATAACTATAAAGATTTCAGAGCTTCCTTGGTTCTCCAGAAGAAAAGTGAAAATTTTACTATTAAGAAAAAGGTCAGGCAAGAGACACAATCTCTGCAATGATATTCACTGCATGCTTAGAAGAGTTATTCTAGCTGTTAGACTGAGAAATAGGACTTAAGAGTGAGGATCAAAGGTGAATATATCAACAGCCTTCGGTTTGCGGACGATATTGTCTGTTCAGAAACACTGAGGAAGTGTAATAGTGCTGTTGAAGATTAATATGCAGAAGACAAGGCAAGGCGGTTCAATACCTTGGCAAGGGAACAACAATTCATGATCGTCAGTCAGCGTCTATAGTCTGTACAGAACAGGCGCGTAGCCAAGGGGGGGGGGGGGGGGGGCTGATGGGGCTTCAGCCCCTCCCCGAAATTTTTTCGTCCTGTCATGCACCGCCCACCAAAACAACCACCGGCGCCGGAAAGTATTGTGGATTTTGTCTACAATGTCTTTTTGACACTCGAAAGGACATTTCGGCACGAAAATTGCGAACTCGGGCTGGATTTCGTGCAAACGCCCATGCAACTAGAGTCACATAACGTAAGGAGCCCCAGCCGAGCACAAACTTTCAAGGGATTTTTGATAGCGAGCGGGCGCGTCGCGGCATCTCGCAGCGGCACCGGAATCTACGGAGCGCATGGATTTCAATTCCGAAACTTCATGAGTATAAAGTTCTCATACACTTTTGACGCGAAAGTGCACTGACATTTCCAAAGGCGTGCTTCTGATTTTTAATTCTGGAACTTTCTGGGTTTAATGTTTTTATAAACTTGGGCCAACATGCACGCACTCGAACGCGCGTGTCTAAGCCGTTCAAGAAATGGAAGCACGTGCTCGCAATCTTCCACGCAGAGGAAAATATTAAATATCACCGCGACTGTCAGCTGGCATCTGATAATTTTCTCCAAACATTTTCAGAAAGCGCGTCCAATGTGATCGATAAGCTGGACCAGGGCGGGCAAAGTAAAATAAGAGAAAACAGAAGAAACTCAACGACCTATTTAATTTGAGACAGTTCTTTTTTGCGGGCGGCAAGGTCTTGCTCTCCGTGGCGATAGGGACACTGGTCCTATGGATTTAAGTAAAGCCCCCGCTGAAATTACTGGTATTTCCAGAACGCTTCTTCGCATGCAAGCTGATTGTGGAGATACACATCTGAAGAACCATTTGGAAAGTTGCCCCAGTAATGCCTCGTATTTAAACCAGATGTACCAATCCAAATTATAGAAATTTGTGGTGAAATTACCAAAGAAAGCCTAGATGCAAAAGTGAACGCTGCAGGCTGCTTCTCCGTACTTGCTGATGAAACGACGGATATTGCTGGAATCGAACAGCTTACTGTTTGTGCAAGGTACGTAAACAAGGATGTCAACGATATCGAATGAAGAAAGGAAGGAAAATAAGATGTGAAAGGCAAAGAGGTTAATCAGGTTAAGTGTCCGATTGGCTACTTTGCACAGGGGGATGGGGTAAGGGCCGAAAATATTAGAAAACAAAAGAAGATTAAAAAGAAAACTAAAAGAAACGTATCAGTCCACACATTCTATAGTTTTTCACTAAGTCCTGTTTCTTTTAAAAAGCGTAATAGCGCTTTTAAAGCAGTTCGTTCCGACGTCGGCTGGGACCAGGGGCCAAGAATTGTGGCTTCCGTAAGAGGACGGCTGTCTACCTTGTCGAGCGTGGTGCTGAGGAAACGATATCGAAGTGTTTTTAGGTTTCAGCACAGGAATAGATGCCCTCTCTCATGGAGACTGCAGGTTATATGTACATGTGTACAAACTAGAGCACTGCACGGGCTCGGGCTTACCCGAAAGTCCGGGCCCAGCCCGGCCCGTGGGCCGGGCCGGGCCGGGTAGAGCAGTTTTTTCACGGGCTCGGGCCGGGCTCAGGCCGGGCTCGGGCCGGGCTCGGGAACTGCGTGTGCTTTTTGACCCGGGCCCGAGCCGGGCTTTCTCGTGGTGTGCATGTAACGTGCAGCGAGTTATTCTCGGGCGTCTGAACTCTGACAAACATGTATTTTTCGGTATCGGGCCGGGTTCGGGCCTGAGGTAAAGGGGTGGCGGGCCGGGCCAGGCGGGTAACGTAGATTATTTCCGGGCCCGAGCCGGGCCCGGGTCTCGCCATGAAAGTTTTGTTCGGGCTCGGGCAGGCAGCCCAACGTAAAAACGGGCCCTGGCCGGGTCCGGGCTGAAAAAATCGGCCCGTGCAGTGCTCTAGTGCAAACTGCTGCATATTCTAGTCGCCCTTCCAGTGCCACTGCCAGCGCAGAGAGATTTTCAAACATGAGATTACTAAAAAAAACCACTTGCGCTTTACAATGAGGAACGCATGGTTATGCTGGCGCTTCTATACGCCGACAGAGACGTCGCCATCAACGTGTCGGAAGTTACTGAACGCTTCACTAAACCTCCCCACCGAGTAAAGTTTATCGTTTAGATAGCGAAGCAGCAAAAATCAATGCCTGTAAAAATATGTGTTCGTTCACGTTCCTATATAAGCTCGTAATTATGAAAACGTATGACTGTTCATTAGCTTTTAAAACCACACAAATTTTCACCGTTTGTTGTAACAGTTAGCATGATAATCAAAATTATCCTGGGAATACAAAAATTACGGGGACATCAATAACCAATTTTGACAAACCTTGCTCATTGAAAGCCCGGCACACGCGGCGTTTCCCGAAAACGCACTCGGATGTTGGGTAAATCAACTTGCCGCATCATCTGTGGCTTTCGTTTGTCCTTTTCTTTCCTTTTTAGCTACATGGATTTACTTCTTTTTTTAAACGAAGCAATAGCCTTCTTTGACTTGGGGTGCAGAATAATTGTTGCCGCTGTGCAGGCAGTTAAAATACGCGTTTTCATATTGATTTCTGCATTTTTTTTCTCTTATTCTGGCCACATGGTGCTGTCGCGATCGCAGCATGGCCCAAATGCATATCACAATTTCTGAGATCATAGTTTTGTTCTTGTCTGGATCAGAATCAGAATCAGAATTTCATTATTAAAGGTTGGGATCGTCTGTCTTTATACTCGTATGCGTGAAGTTTACTGTCTGTGACTGCGCAACATGTTTATTTGTCTTGTTTGACGCATTATATACAATGACGTTTCCTTAGATACGTAGATTTATTGCAGACTTATACCTATATTTAAATATCTTGTTGCGAGGTTTTGTGTATACAAGCAGTGAACTTGGTTTCACGCGACACTTTCTTGCCATTTGTATATTCCATTCTATCTTCGCATTTCTAATGTATACTTTGCGGAACTTCTGCTTTTTATATGTACTCGTTGTTGCAACTATAATTTCAGTGCAATTACAATATACGTGCGGTAACATCTGCTGCTGCGCAATCCGTTGCAACGAAGGACAGCGTCATTGAGGTTTTTCCCTGACCGTTGCATATGTACAAAAATGTAAACGAGGTTGTTAAATGACAAAGATTCATCAAAATATTTGTCAACTTGTTCATTTTATGGCCTTTACGTTTTTCATACCAGCTGCATGCACTGCTTTGCTGGTTTCGAACTGATATAGTTCTAAAGTTCACGTGATATTTTCTTTGCTTATTAGATAGACCAGAAACAAAAAAAAAACGCGGAAGCACTGATATCAGCTATTACTGCCACAATTTTTGGGACATACGAAGCTATTCTTTTACGAAACAAACACATAATTTACTTGTCTTGACTGTGCGTAGCGTTAAATAGCTCGTTCTCAGCACCTAATATACAATGGCATTGGCAATGGCAATGCAGTTATTATTGATGTATTTGATGCCTCGACAACTTTTATAAGGAGGAGGCCGCGTTGCAACTTGAGCTTCCCCCCCGAAAAAAATTTCTGGCTACGCCACTGGTACAGAAGGACGTTTATCTAGGTCAATTATTCACTGGGCACCACGATCATGACAAGGAATGTTAGAGAAGACTGAAAATAGGTGAATCAGTGCATCTTCTACCAGTGCTAACATATGGGGCAGAAACATGGAGGTTAACAAAGAAGCTCGAGCACAAGATAGGGCCCGCGCAAAGAGCGATGGAACGAAAAATGTTAGGCGTGACGTTAAGAGACAGGAAGAGTGCGGTGTGGATCAGACACTCAACGGGGATAGCCGATATTCTAGGTGACATTAGGCATGAAAATGGAGCTCGGCAGGTGATGTATTGTGTAGGGTAGATAACCGGCGAACCATTAGAGTTACAGAATGGGTGCCAAGGGAAGTTAAGCGCAGTCGAGGACGACGGCAGAAAATTACGCAACGGCAGGAAATTACGCATGCTACGCAGCGCCTACTTTGCCCTCAAAAACTATGCGCGGACATGGTTTGATAACCGTGAGGCGGCCCTATTGGCATGGGACAAATTCCGACTGCAGCTAATTAGCACATATCGATCGCAAGGAGCGAGCTGAATCTGCAATTCAGGCGAGAGTACAGCGGCCGAACGAAAGCGTCGCAATGTTTGTCGAGGATATGTGCCGACTTTTCCGACGCGCGGATCCGTCCATTCCGAAGGAAAAGAAGCTAAGGAACTTGATGCGCGGTGTCAAGAAAGTGTTATTCGGTGGCCTAATACGCAGTCCACCAAAGACCGTTGGAGAATTTCTCGCGGAAGCCATATCAATGGAAAAGGCACGGCAGCAGCGAACAAAGCAGTATAACCGCAACGTGACGACCCTATTGCGTGACCTTCTCGCTATACTCTTTGACAATACCGATGCCTTGCAGGAGCTCATGAAGCTTCAGGTGGCTTCGGCATCAGTACCGCGACTCGCTCTGGCTGAGGTGTTCTGGGAGGAAATCAGGCAGGCAGTCCAAGTCCCAGAGCGAAGCGAGAGACCACAGCACGAGGTACGGCAGCCACAACCTCGCATGTCGTATGCGGAAGCGGCGCGAAGTTCTTCATCCCCGATTTTTCATGGTTTGAGCGACGTCCCGGACTTTCATGGTGTGCGCGTCGCCATTCATGGCTGAAGCACGACCACCCGCGCGTGCGGGATGGTCGTGCTTCAGCCATGAATGGCGTGCGGCGAGGCCCGAAGTCGCCAGTTGCTTGTATGGCGCACTGCAGACCGTAGGCCCTTGTTTTTATTGCGGTGAAGCCGATCACCACTATAGGGCGTCTCCTTACCGCCGAGCTGGGCTCCCCGCCCAGCTCAGAGATACACAACCTAAAAGAACAGATTCTCTTTAACGCTTCTCTGCCAGACCATCAGAAAGACTGTCTACTGAATCTCGTGAATGAATTTGCCGACTCTTTTTCAACGCCGTCCAAAAAAAAAACGGCGCACGTCCATCACAAAGCACGGACGAGTCGGCACGTCCTGCTCGCCAGCATCCTTACATAGTGTCTCCAGTGGAAAGGGAAGCGATCAAACAGCAAGTGAAAGACATGCTCCAAGACGACGTGATCTAGCCGTCCACAAGCCCGTGGGCAACCCCTCTAGTGTTAGTCAGAAAGAAAGACAACACACTATGCTTCTTCGTAGATAAAAGAGAGTTGAACCGTGCCATTAGCGCGATGTTTATCCATTGCCACGCATCGACGACGCATCGGATCGTCTACAACATGACAAGCTTTTTCTTCATTGGATCTTAAATCTAGGTATTGGCAAATCAAAGTTCATGAACAGGATCGTGAAAAAACAGCGTTTGTGACACCTGACGGGCTTCATAAGTTCAAAGTTCTCCCCTTCGGTCTCTGTTCCGCACCTGCCACCTTTCAGCAGATGATGGATAGATACCGTGCTTGCCGAACTCAAATGGCAAACCTGCCTCGTATACTTGGACGACGTCATCATGTTCTCGAGCACATTTGACGAACATCTCGCATGACTCGAGCGCGTCCTCGCTGCTGTCCGTACGGCCGACCTCACCATCAAGTCTGAGAAATGCTACTTCGGGTTCCAAGAGCTCAAATTTCTTGCTCATGTCGTTGGTCCTAAAGGCGTCCGACGTTCTCATAAGCTGTCCTAAGTTTGAAGAGAAATGCTGTGCATTTGATGATAACAGTGATGACGCTAAATGATCGGCCTTCAGTTTAGAATAGTTGCTTAGGCCATGACAACCCATGATTAGAGCGATCATGTCCGAAAGCTCTAATAACCTACTTTTCTGAAAGTGGCATCATAAACCTATATTAGCAATTAGCATGTCCTCGTGCGTTTATTTATTTATTTTGTTCTATTTGAATAGCTTGATTGAATGTTGTTTATTTGCAGAAAGTGCAGATTGTACTGGTTTGTTGCTGTTTTTTTCTACATTGACTCTTTAGGCTTAGGCGTGCTAACGAAAAGCGCTTCATTGGCAGCAATGTTTTTTTTTAATATCACGTCATGTTAGCATCCTTTCATCATTGGACAATTTATTGTTGGCGGCAAAATGTTGCCGACATTTTGCATTTCATCTAAACAACTCACTCTCTTTTCGATCTGCACATATTTTTGTGGTTCCATAGAATGGTCTACAGGCGTACAGAAACGAGCGTTGTGTAATTTGGGGCTTCGCCGGGACGCTCGCAAACGCCATAAGACATGTTAAGCCACTACTTGTGGGCGCACCATGAAGGCAAAAATGGATAATGGCTGACCAGGAAAATGGATTAGAGAATGCAGTCGTCTCAGTCGAAAACAAGGCAGAAAACCATCTTTCGATGTACTTCGACTGTACAATCGGGGTTTCTCAATCGGGATTACTCAGTAGTAACAGTACTCCCACATCACTGCACTGGGCGGCCAATGTCAGCTGTGCGGGCGCGAATCTGATAAGATGTAGTTATACAGTCATGTAATAGCAACCGTTATAGTAATGTAGTAATACAGCGACATACGGATGTCAGTTTGGCTCCTCTTTGAACTTTGCTATAGCAAAGTTTCTCTGTAGCGCTTTGAGAAATAATTACAATGACGAAATAAAGCATTTTATTTTTTCAATACTGCATGGTACCTTTTTTGTGTGTCAATAAAGCCATTTTACACTAGATGTGTTTGGTTATTATTTCTGCTCTTGCAGCCAATTCAACGTGGAGGTAGCGCAGTGCTAAAGATGTCCTATCGCCATTGTAGAAGTTAGCTCAACTATCGATGAAAATATTAAGCACGTAAGCGCCTGTTCTGGCTTTCTATCGTCCCTTTTCATGTGTTTCTGCTTCCTTGTGCGCATTTGCTCCTCGCGTTTATTTAAGGGTGCGATTGACGTCTTAGCCGTGTATTGACGTAGTTCCACGCCGTTTACGCGCTTAGACGTCATTTCAAAACAGAAAGTCAGAATGGGCGCTCTATTTGTTTTGTGATTTTATTTACGCAGCCGACATATGCTTGCTTGATATTTCTTGACGGTTATGAGAAAGCTTGCTTGCGATGCTTTACTGCTTACGAAATGGAAGACAATTGCCAAATATCCCTCCTCAGTAATATTCTGCTGTAACATAGGGGTTACTTAGCATCATTGAAACTACGTAGATATTGGAGAATACTGTAATACAGCACTTGGGCATGAGCTACTAATCAACTAATACTACATTTTCAATAAGTGCGGTGGATCAAAAAAGAAGTATATTTTTGCCCCATTCATTTCAAAAAAAGTTTTCCGTGGAATTACGGCAAGTGCTGTCCCAAGTGCGCAATTTTGCTAGCTTGATCGCAAATGAATGTCTTTACATAACGACCACCGTCATTCCACTCACTAGTTCTCTCAGTAAATTTATAAAGGTATCAGAATGAATTGCGCCATCACCTGTCATAAAAGTTGCAGGCTAGAGTCACCGCTTCGCTACGCCCGACATCAGAAACAAGAGTACTGTGTTTGCTACACGACCAGACCTTTCAGTCCCGCTGTCAACAGAGCAAACAACAATCATGCTTAGAGTCATACTGCAGGGTTCCTTTTCGAAAAATTTAATTAAAGATGAGGACACGTGCCCTATACATGGAAACACGATTTTTTTTTTCTTTTTCAAAATCCAGGATCTCTGGCATCAATAGAGGTTTGAGTTGTATTAGCGTTAACCAGGCTCTTAGCATTTTTACTGTTGGAAGGCTAAGCGTTTTTGCCAGGTACCTGTGCGCTTTTGGGCAACTGAAATATAGGTTAGAGACATACTCACGGAACTCTTCTGGCCAGCGTCGTCCGTGCTTCTTCGAAAGTTGCAGCTGCATCCGAACATGAAGAATTTCTAGAAAGTCTTTGTTGAGGTACATGGATGATTCGGTCAGTATCCGTGCTGGTGGAATAACGGCTGAGGTTCTTTTCAGTCTTCACACAGTCGTTTGTAGACTTTGCGAATGCGGCTCCGGTACTTTCCTGTTGGCGTAGATGGAGGCTCCTGTGATTAGTACAAAATGTGCTTGGTGCAGACTCTGTTGAGGCAGCGCAGTAACACATAAGATACACCACAGGCAACAAAGTCAGCAATTAGCCGTACACCAGCTCTGAACACACCTTGAGCGACGGCTGGCTGGGTCATGCTGACGGAGTCATGCGGTTGGGTCATCTGACTGGGTCGAGAAGTGCTTGGTGCAGGCTCTGTTGGGGCACAACGGTAAAACATAACACCCAAGAACACCGGCAAAGGATGCTTAAGCAGCGTGGTAATTAAATATAAGACCAAATGATCGGTGTCTGCCTAACTACCATGCGTGTCATCAGCTTCAGTGTCGGGATCACAAATGAGAACTTTTGTGGGCTCATATATGCATTAGAAGTGATCACACTGCTAGTACAGCTTGCAAATGCATGAAACACATGATGCTCTTAGGACTGATGTATTTTTTCTGCACAAACGCGGTGCATCACTTCAGTGCTGTAAAAATAATTACCCTAAGGTGAACTAAACTGAACAGCGAGAACATTTGGAACCAACAAGATTGGAAGATGGTCCAATTGTCATGTGCGCGACTGTCCAAAGACTTAAATTCATTACTTTCACTTTAATTTACTGAAAGTATTTGCCGGCAGGCATAAAATATATATACCTAAAGGAACTCGGTCGCCCATGGCCACGGCTACAAGTTAGAAAATGTGACACAGCTTTCCGATATGTTTCTCTTTCTTTTCTTGATTGTTTGTGTATAACGACGGCATGCTCCGAATGTGCGGCCTTTTTTGCACCCACGGAAGTACTAAGTGTCCTTATTGTAAAAAAAAAAACTGCGAAAAAAAGGAAGGCACGAATTAGAAGACGACAAACACTGACGCTGACTCGAAACTAAAGGTTTATAGCAAGGGAGGGTCCAGAATGCCGATATGTAATGCAGGATCTAGTTCGTTAGCTTGCCTCCTCCTGTAAGTTAAGGAGATGAATACAACATAACGACTTAGGCACCGATGTTAAAAGACGTTCGGTAACGCCGTCCTCAATCGACGCGTAATCTGGCTCCCGTTTCCATTCAGACGTGTTCCACATGATTCACGACCGAAACCTAGCTTTCAGGTTTACATCTCCATTGCCAAACACATCGCCTTAGCCCAATTTAAATAAGGTGAGATATCGAAGCGGAATAAACTGTTTTTCGCACAAAATAAGCAACCAGCCTAATTGTACGAACCAATGAAGCCGTGCAATAAAGTGGTAAGGTGGGGTAGCTGGTTGGGCATTCGCAATTGTAACAGTGCCAAAAAAAAGACACGACGGACGACGTGAAAGATCACAGGGAGAGCGCTGACCCATAACTAAGTTAACTGGTACAGACACCAAGCACTATGCACGACACAGGTAATCACACAGCAAAGCGAAGGTGCGAAATGCGAAAACACCCGTGTACTTAGATTTAGGTGCACGTTAAAGAACCCCAGGTGGTCCAAATTTCCGAAGTCCCCCACTACGGCGTGCCTCATAATCAGATCGTGGTTTTGGCACGTAAAACCCCATAAAAAAAGCGAAGGTAAACAACAAGGACACTTGGTTACAGGGTAACTGTTACCGAATCGAGCTAAGTACTCTAACGCCTGTTGACAAAGCGCGATTGAAGGCTGGCTAATACACCATTAGCCCTTCCACTCTCTGTGGGCTGCCTCCACGACTAATCTCGTGGATACATCAGTAAGCTTGAACAAAATGGCTGTCTTCTTAAGACATGGCTTACACTTGCAGTGTCGGCATTGCGCAGAGAAATCATTCTTGTCCAAGGACAAGTCGTGCTCCCTAAGTCTTATACTGATGTGCCGTCCCGTTTTCCCTATGTAGACTCGTCCACACGAGAGCGGGAAAGATCACACAACATTGGTTCTGCAGCGTACATTCTTATTGACATGATTCACTTTGCAGCAAACAGTAAAATTATGTGGTGCTTCCCTGGCTGGCCTTTCAACTGCCGGACAAATAGTAATCAGTTTACTAGGAGCTGAAAAAAGAGAATGACATGGCTTTCTTACAGAGGGCTGGTATCTGGGTCTGATAAGCTACTCTTCAAAGGCGCGAACGGTGTGCAGTGCGTTTAGCTGCAGTAACTACAAAGCAAATGAACATACCATCACACTGCGCTCACTCGGCCTTGCAGGAGAGCCAGGGATGCGTTCTGCTTCTGCTGCAGCTGGTACGAACGGTGTGCGCGCACACACTAGCATTCCTGCGGAGCAGCTGTGTGCACACAATATCATAGTGTATTCACTGGTCTGGTCTGAAAGCAATGGACAACAAAAATCAAGGTAATTGTTTTAAATGCGAAGCATTTCTTGGCGACCCAGCGAAGAGCCGCGGATGCTGAGTTGCGGGAGCGTGATGTTGAGGCCATACGTCAGGGAAGAGCCGTCGACCCTGTGGTCAAGGCAAACGAAGCAGAACGCCTGCGACGGTGTCATCTTGCCACAAGCTTAGCTTAACATCATTTTCTCGACAGGGTAAGGGCTGGTGATTTTTTCAAACATGAGGTTAATAATTGCAGACGGAACAAAGGATATTGATTTAGAAATTAATTTAACATGACCAGGATGAAGGTCAGTGACACTGTAATGACAGCGTAAGTCAATATCATAAGAAGCCAACAATGACACCAAGGACAAAATAGGGGAAATTACTTGTACTTTACTAATAGAATTAAAGAAATGATAAATGAATGGAAATGGAAGCGGATGAAAAAGCAACTTTCTGCAGGTGGGGAAGGAACCCACGTGGCTTCGTTCCCCACCTGCGGAGAGTTGTTTTTTCATCGGTTTTCATTTCCAGTAATTTATCACTTCTTTAATTCAGTTAGTAAAGTACAAGTAATTTCCCCTATGTTGTCCTTGGTGTAATTGTTTGTTGGCTTCTTATGATATGACTAATAAAAATCGAGCCGCTCGGTTCCCTTTCTTCTCCTACCGTAAGTCAATAGAGAGTTTTAGATTAGGGGGACGCAAGCGTTGGGGCCCGCTAGCGCTTGGGGCCGCGATACTGCGCACGCGCAGACCGGTCTGCGCGTGCGCAGTACCGCGGCCCCAAGCGCTAGCGGGCCCCAACGCTTGCGTCCCCCTAATCTAAAACTCTCTAATATCACTGTAAGCGCCGGTGGCCGGGAAAATGTTGGTTGTCTGTCATTCGCCACACAGAGTCCCTCGGCATGTAAAGAACTAAAAGTTTTCTTCCCACGAGTATCAATAACTCTGCCACCCCAGAGAGTATGGCGCGTGTTAAAGGCCCCGCATATAATCCTCGAACCCGGACAGCGGCTCCAGAGGTCCCTTATAATTTCGCCCATCGAGACCTTCTGATGAGAGCTCCCATTGCGGACGCCACGCTGACGCTTCGGTTTCCCAACCGCCCTTATACAGCAGTGACCTCCAAAAGACTGGTGCAAAGTACTGTGGCACTGCTGAAATGGTGCATACCATACAGTAATGCATGCACTTGTCTGAGCTTAACACATTATTAACGTCCTGCTCAATCTTTCTTTGGGCGCCGTAAAATGGGAACAGTTTTACGTAGGCCTCACTTGTGCACCATCTCATGCAACAGCGACGCTTCTAACACTGCTGCCGGCGTTGAAACATGCTTTATATTCGCTGATGCACAGTTCTTGTCGCGCAGCAACAATAGACTTTATGCAAAATCGGCTGCCAGCCTTGTGGGCGTCCGCCACGTTTATGTCTAGGTGAGTCTCTATGTGTCCGTACGCAACGTACGTGTCAACTAGCGACGGCTCACGAGGACGGCAATGCATACGAATTGCTGTGTACCGTGCTACACGAAGAGAGGAAATCTGAGTGCGTAATGAAAAAAGGTCAGCATTAAACTTTACCCCCACGTAGCTGTTTTTACTCGCTGCCGAAGCTTAAGAGAAGCAGGGCAGCGTTTCCGTGTTACAGTTACTACTCACGAATGATTTCGTATTTACGTTCACCTTTCTTAGGAAATAAGGTATGTGATAGCATCTGCGCTTGTGGTCAGAGAACACTATTTCGCTCGATGTCAGAGAAACACAGTTCTCACAACATTTTTGTTATCGCTACCACGCCATGCTCACGCATGCCTGTGTTGCTTTTGGTGCCTTTAATTTGTTGATTTCCTTGCGATAACAGACACAGCCCAAACGGGCAACTTAAGCACGTCACCGACTCACTCCGAGCCAGGCGATTGTGCTGGAGCTTATTGTGTCCTTAGGTTTGTGTGGGACTGTGGTGTTCCGCAAAGTACCGTTTGGTGCGATGGTTGGGGCACGTTTTTCTTCTGTATCCCGATTTTTTAAGCATTTCATGTGCCATGAAATCTTCGCAGAGGCTTTAGGAGTGTGTGCGACATTTGTCATATGAAAATGAAAAATGCTGTTCCGGGAAGTGTATCACATTCGACATTATTTATCTAAAGTAGGATCATTCGAAGGTCTACCTCTGCAGAATCACTGTTTCTGGTGTTAGTACTCTTTCTACTGACTGATTTTCATGTGTACTTCCTAGCTTAGGTCATCAATTATCTCTTACCGCTGAAGAAATCCGCAGACACACCAGACCAAGCGCCCACATGAAACACAAAACTACACACATAGCACAGACAGCATGTTGCCGCGAGTTGGCACTGCTGCCAAGTGAAGCCAGACGCCCATCGCAGCTACCTGGTGATATATATATATATATATATATATATATATATATATATATATATAAGATGTTGCTATTGTGGCTTGTGATAAAGGGAGATGGCGATCCGGATTCCTGTGTCTCTACAAGTACTTAGTGAACAGGCCAAAGTTGCCCAGGATGACTGTCTAAAAGTCCACGAACGGCGTCCACTGTAATATGCATAAGCGAATTTCGGACAGCGTGTCGACGCGAGTTGCCGCTGCTCCCCAATAAGGGGCCAAGAACCCACTGACATGGCTTCGAAGATCCATGACAGCACAGTCTAGTTCGCTTTTCAATATTCGTGGCACAATGAAGGCGATTGTTGCATTTTAGCGTCCTCTACAACCACATCGACAATCCAAAATCCTGAAGTCATACAGCCATCTTGCGACCAATCTATCATAAATATGGCAGACAAGGCCACTGTCGGCAGATAACTATGCATTTGGAACATCAGCCACTTCGTTGAAATTATTAGTGAACAGAGAAGAGCGAAGATAAAAAAAACATGCACAGTAATTGTATTGTTTGATTGCAATCTTCAGAAACTACGCACCGAAGATCGAAGATCCCTGTGGCTACAACGTAGTGCCAAGGCCTCAAATATTTGCACAACAGACATGTTTAGGCCTAGTTTAATGTGGCAGGAAGTGTCGGCATAATAAAGTGGTCGCCAGGATAAAAGGAAGTGGTCTATTGATTCCATTTCATTAAAAGTCCGGCCTAGAAGGGACATGATCAGCCCAGCTATGCGTAGGTAATCGTTTAACTTTTGGTTTCGACAGTGTAATCTTGTATATTAAGCTTTCGACTGCCGAAAAGAAAACATTCTAATATTCGATCCCAAAGGAAGATGTTTAAAATCTGAATATATGTCAGCAAGAACTTGTTTAAATAATATCGTAAACAAACTTCTTATTGCTGGATGCAATCACGTAAGCCATGTCAGGCAAAATAAGGAATACAGGTCAACTTGAACATGTCATAGGTTAATAAATCCGCCATTTGATTTAGTTTGCCTCTATGACAGATGACGTGGAACGTCGCTACCACTTCGCTGCAGTTTCTGCAGCTCTTTCACCAACCTCGGCGAAATGTGACAATATTTTACAAAACTTTCGCTGGACCTCATGTGATGCGTGAAAAAAGATCGAACTAAATTGTGTAATTAGGAACTTCGTGAGTTTTTGTTGTTTTCTCTTCAAAGCTCTTTATGGTTTTGAAAAGTGCATTTTTTGATCGATGTAGACCGCATTAAGATAAAGACTGTAGTGGCAAATACCGGCGCCAGCAGAGGACGAAGAAGAAGACGTTTCTTGTTGTTGGTGCTCGCTCTCGCTCCGCTTGGCCGTTGCCTGTTTCTGGCCTTCATAAAAACGCCAAGCGCATCTAACCTCTAACGCGTCTTATCAATTGGTGGAGCGTGCTGGTTCCCTCTTCATCCTGGAACTCCGTACCCGGACTCTACCCCCCGCCTCGGCAATGCCTGACGACGCGCCACAGCAGGGTGCTCCCGCACCACCGGTGGTCGCCTGCTCCGGCGTACCACGACAGCGCGACCCTGTCATTTTCAACGGCACCGACGAGCACGACGTCGAGGACTGGCTCACTTCATATGAGCGGGTAAGCGCCCACAATAAATGGAATGACGGCGACAAGCTCAGCTACGTCAACTTCTACCTGGCGGGCGTAGCACAGCTGTGGTTCCACAACCACGAAGCTGATATTGCCAACTGGTCCGCCTTTAAAGCGAGCTTCGCGGAAGTCTTCGGCCGACCCGCTGTTCGCAAGCTCCGCACAGAACAGCGCTTACGCGGTCGCGCCCAACAATCCGGCGAGAACTTCACGTCCTACATCGAGGATATTGTGGACCTCTGCCGTCGCATCAACCCTGCGATGTCCGAAGCCGATAAATTAAGACACATCATGAAGGGGATCGAGGACGACGCATTCCACATGCTCATAGCCAAAAATCCCCAAACTCTCACGGACGTGGTTCAGTACTGTCAGAGCTACGACGAGTTGCGGAAACAGCGCATTGCTACACGCCTCCCGAGCTCTGACACAGCAAACATGTCAGCGTTAACTGTAGGCTCCGTTTCTGCTGACACCACAATGCTCATGCGGCAGATACAGCAGTTTGTCCGAGAAGAAGTGGCGCGACAATTGTCGCTTGTTCCCTGCGTCCCGGGCTCTGCGCAGGCGCTTGCTCCGACGCTACGACAGGCCATAGAGGAGCAAATTTCTGAGGCTCTCCCAACCACCTACCAGCATCCGCCTGTTTCCGCTCCACTCACCTATGCTGAGGTCGCACGCCGCCAGTCACCAGCAATGCCACTCCGCACGGATCCTGTTCGACCAGCAAATACCTTCTACGCTGCGCGTGCGCCTGTCCACCCGAACCCGCCTCCTTTTCGCCGTCCCGCACCGCCGTCCACTAATCCTTGGCGCACCCAGGACAACAGGCCTATTTGCTATTTCTGTTGTCTACCTGGCCATGCATGTCGCACGTTTCTGTCGTCGTCGTGACATCCGTACTAGTGCGGGCGAAGTAAATCAAGGCTACTTTCCTTCTGAGCCACCACACCCGATCACCTCCCACTCAACGATGAACAGCTGCTCACCGAATCGACGTGACTACGGCCCACGTCGGTTGCCCTCACCACGTCGCCGTTCACTTTCCCCAATGGTTCGTCGCCCCCCACCAGTCCAAGCGGAAAACTAGCCCTCGCAGTTCCGGAGGCAAGAACTGCGCTCGTGTCGACAACTTCAAGGCCTCGATTTCTACCTGCGAACGAAATCACCGTGAATATCGAAGGTGTTTCTGTGCAAGCACTTGTCGATACTGGAGCCGCTGTGTCTATTCTTAGTGGAGAACTGTGCCGCAAGCTCAAAAAATTACGATTCCGCTTTCCGACGTCTCCCTGCGTACAGCAACCGCGCACCACATTCACCCTTCATTGGCATGCACAGCTCGCCTTGTCATTCAGGACGTTTTGTATGTAGTCGAATTCGTCGTTTTTTCACCGTGTTCACACGACGTTATTTTGGGTTGGGACTTTCTTGCTGCTAACCATGCCGTTGTTGACTGTGCGCGTGCCGAACTTGAGTTGTCGCCGACGTGTGACGCCGCATCTGACAAGCCGCCTTCTCGAGTGGTCGTCGCCGCGGACACTGATATACCTCCTTTGTCTTGTGTTCTTGTGCCACTTTCTTGCGACTATGCTCCCTCTTCCACCGCCCTGTTTGCGCCCTCCGAAGCCTTCACCTCTCGCAAAGACTTCCTCCTTCCTTTTGCAGTTCTCACAGTCGAAAACTCCTGCAGCGCCATTTATGTCACGAATCGGTGCTCTTAAATCTTTAATCTTAAATAACCAGTCTCTTTGAAGCAACACTCTGTATAAATTTTGAGTTTACTCGTTTCTGGAACTCGGAGAAATTTCAACCTTCTTTTGAATTTATTATTTTCATTCTAAACAGGGCAGTGAAAAGGTGCTTCCTTTGCGGACGACTCAGCGCACTGACATTTAGCTTTGCAGTTAAAAAGTAAGCATCGTAAAAAAGTTGTGGGAACCTAATATTGTCGGCGTATTATGGGTACAGAAGTAAGTTTCTTAACTTCCATAGGAGCCAGTCGCAAATCCAAGAGAGACTCAGGATTCTGAGCCTAGTTGAAAGCTGCAGAAGTCGAGGAGGGGTAAAGTTCAGTTTACATTCAGTTTTTACACGGCTGGACTGCCAGCATATCCTTGGGGGGTGGGGGGAGGGGGACGGGGTTTACCAGAGGTCACGTTTTTGAAAGGGTTTCAAGTGAAAAATTGTACAAGAATAGTTGTCTTCAGAAGTTCAAATTTGTGGGATTGGAGGGGGGAGGGCCGGGTTCAGGTCTTTGAATAGGCTTCAGGCAGGAAATTTTCGATAACTATTTTTCGTAGGCTTTTCAGAAGCTCCATTTGTGGACTTGCGCGGGTTACTTGCGAGTCGACACGGCGTTCACCGCCACTGAAATCTGCATAAGAGCTGCCGCTTGCACGGCTGTGCAGAGAAGGGCACGAGTGCTACAAAATATTAACAGTCTGCGAGGGGGGATGAGGGGGGGGGGGGGGGGGTGCGCTATGACGAAGTTTGAAAATGTAGTTGTAAGTCTGCAACTTATCAAAAGTCTGCAAAATATTTTTTTTCTTAGATTCGCCAATTTGTCATGAAAGTTATTCCTAACTCAGTGTGTGTTCAGAAACATGTCTGAAAGATAAATGTCTCGAAAGGCACTTAAGCATTAATTTACACCACTGGGCTTGCAGGTAACTAGTACATGCGATAGCTTACAAAGTAATACTAACGGTATTACGTTTTTCACCGAATTAAAAATTGATTTCCTTTTACAAAACCACAGCTTGTGCTAAGCTGCTTCTAGATGTCCTTATTAAGCCTGAACGCCAAATGGAAGTGCTTGTTTTCTTCACTCATGATGTTGTCAGCACCTGCAGCGAATACGTCATGCTTCCTCTTGCATCCGTTACCAGCACTCAGCGAATTTACCATTGGGATGCGCGTTCCATTTTTGCAGGAACTCAAACTGCAGTTGTTGATGCTGGCTTCTTCCCCAGTGCTTGTTAGCGCAGTCGCAAGGTACTAAAAGAGAAATAAAACTTGAATTCCAGAAACTGATTCATTAACACTACAATTATAACAAAGTCTCACACGTCTTAGCATGCACATGGTAATTTGTGCGCTCGGTGTAGTGTGAGCGTAAATAGGAAAGCATGTCGTTATGACCGATTCAAATATTGGTGAATATGCATGTTAATATTAGACGAAGTTGTGATGGCAATAAGCCTTTCTAATATTGTGAATGGTAACTAAATAACGTCCTTGGGGTTATAATTTTGTTTTCGTTTTACAGCGTAGGATATTTTTTGAAAAATGAGAAAGTATTAAATGGCGATTGTGGCTCGCTAGACCAAAATTTTTGGAATCTTATTGCACCGAGATGTAAAGCTCCAATAAGGTTCGCTTTCTGCGGAAAAAATATTAACTGCGAAAAACACCTTCCTATTGGTCCCAAAATAAACTCCGAAAGCGCTCAACCTTGCCTATAAATGAGAACACACCTGCGGTTTTGCATTTCGCCCAATTTTCTTTAAATAAAAAAAACTCGTAGCACATTGTCGATGCATTTTTCGACGAGTAGCGCATCATACTTTCAGTCAAATGCAAGTACATGGTACTTTTGGAACTCTGACAGTATTTAGAAACGGGGAGCGGTTGCAATGAAGTGCCTCTTCGCTAAACGTTTTGTATTCCTTGAAAACTACTGCGAACTTGCACGCCCGCGGGAACCGGAGTGCGGACGCCATTTACCACAGCCGTCTGCACGAGAAGTCATTGTTTTGCAACTACCCTATAATGTCGAGTAAACGCAGCATCCATGTATGGGCCGCACCCCCAATTTGGCAACCCAAAATTGTGAAGGAAATAATTCGAACGGAGAAGCGATCTATTCGGTGCTCTTGTGCTGCGCACGCGCGTCATCTTATTTCGGTGAGCACCGTACTTTCGCGCGCCGTTACGAGATGGCAAGAGATGCGCTTTGACCTCTTGCCTTTGGCCCCAGGAAAGGCTCCTTCGTGTTGCTGTGTGGTGGTGTGCAAGGCGCAGGTGCCATTTTTCTTTTGTGCGGCTAGTTCTCGCAGCCAGCTCAGCCAGCTTCTTCCGCTAATCGGTCAGCTGCAGGCCAGCAGTCCATAATGCAAAAGGACTTGCGGTCCTGCGGACCGTTCGGACATCCCGCGACATCACATGGACATGGTAGTTACTGCTGCTTGCAATTTCAAGTGCGAGTTTAGCGAGCCAATAACACTAGCGCAGCACTACGCGATATCGGAACTTCCCAAACTCGAAAGCGCGCGGCGCAGAGTCGATCGAAAACGAAACCTTTACACCAACCATGTCGTTATCAAGGGTAACGCCAAAAGGTTATTTTTTCTAAGAATCTAATTGAAGTAGACAAGTAGCGTTTTCTCCCGTCTTAGAGTCCAACGAAATTAGGTTTTTAATCCGAGTGGTTGAGTACTAGTGAAAAAAAATTTTTAGGAGTGCCTTCGTCATCGGGTAAGTACCCGAATGGGCCTGGGGAGTCTCTTATCGTGTCCTGCATTTACCACAATTTATCGATTATTAAAGCTCTGTTCGCGATTGTATTGACGCCTTAGACGTTCTAGAGCTTTGCTCTGTAACTTTAGCTTGACTTTTTATTTGACTTTAGGGTCCTTTAAGTTCATAGAAGATTGCCCTTTCATGCACTCTATTCTACAGCAAGTGCAATTTCTATTTGTCAAGAAGCATGCCGACTGACTCGAGCGTCTCCGATGAATTGCAGCCGTTCATGGTGACCTTTCACAGCGTGGAATGGTGGTAAGACCTAGTTGGTCACTGCTGCGGAGTGAGCACCGCTGCCTGAGTATTTAGAAGAGTCGGCTAACAAAAACCAAGCTGGAAACCACGTCGCGCCCAGAGCCCAGTGGCACATTGTCATCTTCCCGCGCTGGGTGGTATCTTTATCCTAAATTGCAGAGGTGTCCGATTGCTAGTTCTTGAGACCAAATTAAATACAAAAGTGATTGCGGCAGAACCAATCTCAGTATGACTGCTTTCGGTAATGCGTTCGCATTGAATCAATATAGGGGCACATTGTATTTCCACCGTCGAAACTAGGCATGTATGACGCCTCTACTGCAGCGGGACTCGTCTATCGCGCTTCCCCAAGAACACTCGGCGCCATCTACCGTCACTGCCCTAAAGCCTGCGCGTGGCCTCCGAAATGCGCGGCGCCTGATAAACGCGTCACACAGCGACCGGGCTACTCGCACTTCTTCCTGGACACGCTGTGCCATCCAGTAGCACCACCCCCAAGAAGAGAAGGGTGGTGTGAAGCCGGTGACTGCGAGCGCTGATAATTGTTCCTTCGCTTGCCACGCACTACGTGGCACATACACAGCAATCCAAGTTCGTGAAAGGTTCATTGAAGCGTGGCACATACCCTGTGTATTCATAATAAGCACATACCGGGTGCAATTGTGACGCAGCCGACTAACGCATATGGTTGCTGTCCTTGAGGACCCCTTCTGATCACTGTTCGATTCCGCTCAGCATGGGATAAATTAGGGGATGTCGTTGGTCATTGTAGAGCAGCACATTCCCAGTGGCACCAATTCGTTCCAATCCAAGTTGGCATCAAAGAGGTTCTTTGAAGACCAACACAGACTGAATGACAGATGCCCAATGCTTCAAGTAGGCGTCAAAGCGTTTCTCCGAACAGCAGTACCTATCCAGGCACGTTTCTATAGAGACCAATGTCGTCATGAAAGAGGTTCGTTGAAGAACCGCACGTATGTACACATTTCCACATAGTCAGTGACCAAAAATAGTCCGATGGTTGATCTCTAACCCTTCTATCTCAGCACAGCTGCTCGATGTGCTACGCATTCCACCGCTGTCGGGCTACCCAGGGACTCAGGCAGGCGGCAAAATAAAGGCGAACATACATGTATACATAGACAGATACATAGATAGATACATAGATAGAAACATAAATACATAGGTAGACAGACCCCGGAAAGTGCGTGAGCTGCCCTAAGAATGCGAACGCATTAAAAGACTAGTGCCAGGAGCGAATCTAGTCGAATAGGGATTAAATAGCACCAGGAATGAATGTAATCTTTTTGAATAGTTTGTGAGAGACGTACAGCCTTGTCATCATTAATATCAAGCAATTTTTGCATACTGCATTACACTGCACAAGCTAGCACTTCACCGAATGCTCAAGGGGTGCTCTAGGAACAATAATTCGGCAGCTTGTTCGCCCCCTCAGTGCTCTTCGGAGCAAATGCCGTCATACATTTTCATATAAACTTTAGAAATCCAGCCTGGTTGGTAAATTGATCTCTATGCATACCTTCACGACCCAATCTGAAATGCGTGTCGTCAGCACCAATGGCAGTGTCCACCCCACCCCCACCCCCTCCCTAAAAAAAAGAAAACGCTTTTCTCTAGTTAAATTTGTCGCGGCTGATGGTTCCACTATATTATAAAGCACGCGCGAATGAAGCGTAATTAAATTTAATCCAAGGAGAACACACAGGTGTCGCATGTATAAATAGTGGAATACACTACCCTCAATAGGACAATATTCGATTGGTTATTCGAATGTTTCGAATATTCGCACACCCCTCAAAGGCTTCGCTATAATTTTCTATTTTATTTGCAATCCACATGTGTAGTAGTACCTTGGACCTAGTGTATGAGTATATGTATCTGAAATATTCAGTCACTTTCGTTGCTACTATTCAAATCTTCTAGGAGCTAAGCGAATTTTCGCAATAATGGCAGATTTCCTACCCCATGCCATTTCCAAAAGCCTTTGGCTTTATATGACGCATGCTGTAAATATGTTAAGCGCGTGCTCACCAGTAAAAAAAACCTCCATCATGTCAATGCCCTTTCACGTCTCGCGTGACGTCAATGGTATAGTTTAATGACCTTCACAATTATTTGCATTTTCGCCGGACGTGCGGTCAATTATATTTTGCAGCATGCTGCCATTTAATATATGTTCGGGTCTATGACATCGCCAACTGGAAACTTTGGTTATTTGAAAACGTATTATACACCGGATTATTCTTATTCCAAATCAGATACTGAGCTTTAAGAATGCATAGGTGCTTTAAGCGGGAATGAAACCTGTACCTTATGATATACGCAGGTAATACGTTAAACTGATGCCAGCGCGAATTTTTTGTTGAATCGGACCCTTTTGTTTGAAAAGTTTGGGTTAAATGCAAGTCCTTTTTGCACCGTATGGAGCAAGTTATGATGGAGAAACTATTTCAGGCAGCTGAAGAAAGATAAGAAATCCTTGCATTCCCATTAACCACAACGTAAGGCAGGTTTCACAGAAGCATTGAAACATCCCTCGAGACCGCCACACGCCCAGAAAAGATGCCCTCTGTTTCTGCGAATGAGCGGCGCACCAGAGTAGAACAAGGTTATGAACGGGTCTTTAAAACAACTCACTTATGCTTCTTTCGCATTAGATAGTGCAATAAACTACAAATCCTAGAAGTCGGTATTTTCAAACAGGCTTTTTAATCCAACTTATAGACCGGCCTTTGAAAGTATTTATGTGGCCGCCCACACAGGCCGTGCTAATATTTGAAACAAGGATGCACGATAGCCAACGTAGGCTCTTACATTATTCAATGTAGGCCACTTTAGCTTAACCTCTGTATCCACCCTACAATAAAAAGTAAGCAGAATCTCCCTGTAAGACAACTGTCGAAGATATGCGTAGCATTATACCTCGTGTTCAAAATTAAGCTTTATGGTGTTCTTAAAATTGGGCACAGGGAAGCACGCCAAGACCATCTGTGCAAATAAGCTATGTGGCCAGGGGGACACAAAGTGAGATGATAATTATCGCTGTCAGCAGCCGAATCAATTAAAATTGAATAATTAACTTTTTATTGACTGCACGAAGTGTGTATGTTTGTATTCAAAAGTTAGAGGCAGTCGTGTTTCTACACAGTTTCACTTGCAAGAATTCTTCTGTTATGCCTGTGCTATCAGACTCCAAATTTTATTTGTCGTTCGCATGATTACGCACGCAAGAGAGTGAGGATCGGCGCAAAGCTCCTCCCTGATGTGACGCGGCTGTTGCGTGCGGCGTTTAATCAGACACCTGGGTGGAGGCATAGGCATAGATGATAACTGTTCCCCTTCCCTCTCGACTGGCAAAATCAAGATGTGACAGCACGGTGTCACTATTACGCACGCGCACTGCCCTCCGGCTTCCCCGCTCGCGCCATTATCTCGGCATGGCAGCTGCCGCTATCGTTCCAGGCAGCGCGTCGCGCGTCATGACAGTGGTTCCGGGTTCTTCGATTTCTTATTTCAAGAAACGCTGTGCCGGCAAAATTGTCCGCATCATCAATTTTCCTCAAAACATCGGTCAAAGAGATTAGGGCTTGGTCAGTTAAATACCCCTACCGGAATACCAACTGATAAGAAGAAATAACATTACATTTTATGGGTATTGTTTTAAACGTATCACCACTAATTTTTTCTTACATTACTGAAGAAAGACAAAATGCAAATGAGGTGATAGTTAGTAAATAAAGAACGGTCACTTTTTTCAAGATGGCGTAATATTTCCTCTCTGTACCTGATTAGAGAAAATACCTGATTAGAATACATTGTTACATAGAAACAGAAATATCATCTGATACTAAGTGAGCAATCATTTTTATGTGTTAAGGCTGCATGCCACCAAGCCCCGCGCCTGTGGTTTTCAAAGTTCGTATGACAGAAAGTACCTCTTTAGGTGTTCTTGGCAGCATGAAAAATGAATGAGGACGACGAGTAAACGAAGTTTTCCAATCGTGCGGTGCATTTACGGACTGATTGAAGAAGAAAATACTGAAGGCAGCAGCGATTTCTTTCGGGTGGCTATAAACCTTATCTTCATGGCTGATAAAAGATATATGATCAACCTTTACTGTTCTATTTGAAAAGTCATTCCCAATTTTTCATTTTTTACTATTATCTGATATATATATTCACTAATCCTCTCTTCATAATACTGGCGTTTGTATTCCTTCAATACAGTATTGAGAGCAGTGCAGAATTTTTTCTACCTGCAAAGCAGCTGAACATCATAAGCTCGCTTTTTTTATATCAATATTTTCCCGCGCACACATCGCCTTCAATAACACGTCAATCCATACAAATTCTTTGCAAAGCAACGAATTTCAAAAATACCTTCAGTGGGTCAGTAATCTCAGTTACCGAGGATCAACCGATAGTTGTGGTTGTATTAATGAAACCATTGCTTCTCAAAAGAAGTTTGGTGAAAGTAGACATGCTGCGAACACGAGAAATCGAATGGAAGTAAAAAAATATAGGGTAATGATCGGTGATATGCGCACTCGCGAAACCTGCGCAGACGGAGGCACCAAATTTAATAGGGCATTATCAGTAAGCGTACCTACTTCATTACTACACCTTATCGATTGGGTAATGAGGCACTCGTAACCGAAACTTTGAAGTAAGCTAGGAAGGCAGTAGAGGAAAAAGCTGCTTTGTTATGTAAGTTAAATATCTAACGGATGATGATAACGTTTTTTTCGTGTAATATTATTTCCATGATTCTACTCACGACACTGTTTCGGAGCTTACAGGATCACGTGACGTATTGGCACACTAGACTACACACTATTGGCACACTATTGGCACCAGACGGTAGTTCGGAATCACAGCGGCATCGCTCACGATTTAAAATAAATATGTTGTGCGCCTTAAACCTTTCTACCAGAGCTAACTCTGAAAAATCCTTTCTTTCTTTGTTGTTTTTTCTTCACTGCATGTGCTCAAGCTTCTTTCGCTCGGATTTGCGGCATCGGGACGATGATCTTTAGGAGGGGGGGGGGGGGGGGGGGCATTGGCACGAGCACTTATCATTCTGTCGGGGACTGCATTCCACCCGCTAACAATTTAAGGTTAACAATCAGCGCAAGGCGCGCCTGCATGAATGGAACTTACTGGAATGTCATCGATCACTCTATCCGTTGTCAGTTGTCACCGAAGCTTGCGTCATCTGACTGTATGCCCGGCGCGAATTGTGTAGTACGTTCTCCAAGACACGCGGGAACCAGCGATTACTCTGGAACCTTCGATACAAAAGCCGACGCGCTGGACCGGCAGATTAAATGTCGACGAACAATGACGGTATTCACCGCTGTCGCTGTGCATTGAGTGTAACTTGCTTTGTGGGAAAAGATTCGCCCATTAAAAGTTAGTTTAGTCTTACACAGTTCTACTGCTTGTTCTTTACCATCACTACTACGTGATAATGTTAGTAACTTCCGTCAAGGCTCTAGTGAAAAGTTATTCATTAATGTCTTTGTAATTATTTTTCCAAAACTCACGCTATTAGCGGATAATAATGTTCACCTGTTTTGCGAACTCTTCTGCGAGAACGCCATGTTGGTTACGCTCATAAAATTTTTTTATAAAAAAACTATAAAATAAGAAACGAGATTGTAGGGCTTTACGTGCCAAAACCACGATCTCATTATGAGGCACTCCGTAGTGGGGGGCCCCCAGAATAATTTTGACCACCTGGAGTTCTTTAACGTGCACCTAATGTACGGGTGTTCTTGCATTTCGCCTCCATCGAGATGCGGCCGCCGCGGCCGGGATTTGATCCGGCCACCTCGTGCTTAGCAGAGCAACGCGAAAGCCACTAAACAACAACAGCGGGTATTAAAGTTTGTATATTCTAAATAAATTGCTGTGCGGCCTTTGTTGTCTGTGTAGCTACATGCCAACTGCTGTTATACTTTAATTAACTGTTATGATAACCAGGCAAGTTTTGTGTCATTATGACGTCATCTTGAAGCTTAGCTATTCGCCGTTATGTCCATTTCTAGATGCCGCACCGCCATGCACATTATTCACGTGTTGTTGCAGCGATACTCCACCAATAATGAGGTGTGCGCTCTAATCTTGGAGCTGTGGCCTCTCATTTTGTTGCTTAAGATTGCCAATTAATTCGTCGGGCGAAGGTTGATTCTACGTTTCGTTTTGCCATCACCCGATAATTTGCCTTGATGAACTCAGCGGTCCACTTATGCACATTTGGAATGCAAATCGCACAGCCTTTGCTATTACATAAGCATTGGATGCCAGAATTTATCATTTGAAGCTGCTGTAAGTATACTAGATGCATACTACTGGTACGCTAGAGACCATTTACAGCCGACAGTTGTCGGGGCAAATGTAAAAGGTGCGTTTGACCCCGATACCACACGACATGATATCTGGGCTTCTGGGCGCAGCCGAATGTCTTAATCACAGCAACAAGGAGCATGTACTGAGTGAAAGCTAGATCAGTTTTTGTTCGCATTCGAATCTGATACTGCGATTTTTTTGACAAGAGGAGATCACTTCGTACGTACGCATAATCGCAGTGGATGCTGCCCTGATAATTAACCAAGAACATATGTCTCGCCTGCAGGCATTTCGTTTCTTCGTTGCAGTTGCAGTAATTAGAAGAGAAATGCAAAAGCCCTCGTTTACTTAAATTTTGGTGCCCGATAAGAAGCTCCATGTGGTCCAAGTTATTCTAAAATCGCCCACTAGTTCGTGCGTCATAATGAGATATCGGTTTTATCACGTTGAACCCTGGAATTTCATTGATATAAAAATAAAAGTGTGTTGTTTCACTGAAGTTCTTGTTCTGAGAACGTACAGTATAGAAAATATCTTTTACCGACTGCAGTATTGCCGAAGCACGAAACACCAAGGCACGTTGGGTGGAGGTATTTAATTACGTCTACCTTTTTTCATGCCAATGACTAGTTCTGTTACCGATAAGCTAATTTATTATTTAGTTGTTAACTGGACAGACTTGCGTGTACCTATATATAGCTCAAAATAGCCTCGCTGATTACGCACATCGGGGAACTATCAACCTCTAGCATGTTGAAAAATATGGAGTTTGTGAAAGGCAATCAAAGCAACAGAAAACCAATAAAGCAACATTATCCACAGTCCACAGACTGATCACGCATATAACCACCATACCAACGCAAAGGAGTACTGAGGAGGTAAGAACTATCTGCTGCAAGGCAAAAGAAAACAGCAGAAGTCGGAAGTGCAAATGGATATCGCCGATCGGAGGCGCGCACGCACCGACCGAAAGTACTCGCTCACCGCCACTAGGCTAAAATAATGGCTTGTGTCATTTATCACCAGCGCTTTCGGTTGGAAGCGTTGCATTACTATCGAATAGCGGTTTTCTACCTAATAGTAGACAAATAGCGGTTTTCTGCCTTTAACTCAGTGCGTCGTCCGCAACAAAGAAGGGAAATTTAGAAAATGCTCAGTGGCGAGGCGGCCAATTGGCAAATGTTGGCAGAGTCCATGCAGCGACTCTGAAAACAGTCTATACTACCAAACCATGCTATATTTGATAACAACAAGCGTTGCCATCTGCAGTCTGAAAAATAAGCAACCCCTTAGGACGAGAAGTTTAGTGTTTTAATGTACGCAAAACAATTATTGATAGAGCGAATCACTCCAAGTATTGATTCCTTAAAAAATCAGTGGCGCTGTAGTATTTAACCCAGATCCTTCAAGGCGTACAAAATGTGTATTGGATGGCGCGAACCTATTTTGTTTCAATACTATCCATGTCGTAGAAGCCATATGGGGTCAGCTTTTCGTTGTTTTTTTTTTTTCGCGAGCCTTTCAGTAAACCGGACACCCATTTTCTAGCGGTATCACAAGTATCAAATAAGGTTACAAAGCGATTCTTTTTCTAAACAGACACCATGTAAACTGCGTTATTTCATTTTGTTTAGAAAATGAAATTATTTGGTATTCCATTCGCTCTTCCAAGATATATACTTCCCAACGAAGTCACAGACAAGATTGTGTTTTGAATTTGTGGAACTTGATAGACGCATTTATCATCATTTCAATAGATTCATAAGAGAAGTGCTCCTTGTATTGTAGTGTTCATCATACTCCTCAGACAGCAAACAAACAAAAAATAATCGAAAGATTGGTGGACGCTTTCTAATATAATGTCAACAACGGTATCTTCAGGAGCGGTATAATAATGATTTCAAAGAGATCATGGCTCCGTGAAGAATATCAGTCTATGAACTGCGTAGACAATAAGTGTACAGTAAGAACACGAAGAAAACTATACACTTGATAGTATTATCCTTGCTGACGCACGGAATCACTTCATGCGTGCTGCTTTGACCGGCTGCATTCTTTTTCGACTCTGCCATGGCTTATATAGAGACCGCTTTCCTTCATCAAACGTTCCTGTCTTCTTAGGAGGCAACTAAGCGCACCAACCAAATGGCCATCAAGAAACCCATTGCGCTGGTAGCTGCTATATATGGTAAGCTATTTTAATGTGGTTCAGCTGTATGAAATGGAAAGTGAGAATGTAAGCGCCAAGTAGCTATGGTTTCGATATCGATTCAAATTATACTAAATGTTTATGCGATACATATATTTGTACGCATAAGTCTTTGTCGTTTTCTCGGGGGCTTCATTTCACCCACCAACAAGTTAATGTTCCCGCTCAGCGTAAGACGCGCTTGCATGATTTAGAACTTACGCTAATGTTGGAAGAAGACGAAGTTCCGGCAGAACACGCTCTTTCATATGGGCTCCGCCGATTATCAACTGTTTAGCCGAAAGCTCGTCAAGTGCACCTGCCTCGAGTATCCAATCGAATTCCACTCGACAAAAGCTGCGTTTCAAGACCAAGTTCAAGTTCAAGTCCGTGAGTGAATATTTCTTCATCCCACACGACTTAGAAAATTCGAAGCGGCGGAAGCCCCGTTAGGCCTCGATAGGCTTAGCGCGTGAGCAACCTACTCCCTATTGTTAATACCCGGATGGCCCCTACTGAGCGTAGGAGATGGCTTCATCAGAAGATATGGATCTCCAAATAACCCCCCTCATCCGAATAACAACGTGGAGGAACACGGGGACACAAGACGGATTTCCGAAGCGGGGACTAGCAAAAGCCAGGGGATCACGGCCCACAACCAGGCGACGGACGGCTGGCACCTAGTTCTATCGTGGCGACAGCGAGAGGCTGCGAAGCATGCACAATGTCAGGGAAAAGGCTTCCAACAACAAGAATAACATTAACGGAGGGCCAACAGCTGACGGCGCGAAAGGAGACGGGCATCGGTCGTCGCAACATGCGCCCGGCGAGGGGGAAAACTCTACCACCATTACCGAAGAATGACATCTAAATAATACTGAAGCCCCACAAAGGACTAATGCTCAAGTAATACCTGAAAACAGAAATACCAAAAGCGATTATTCGCTCTACCGGGACGATAATCCCAGGAAGTGGACCGAACCAACGAAAAATTACCGGAGAGGACTTCATACGGCGAATCCGAGAAGGGACGAATATAATCATCGTTATCCACACCCTCACTGGAGGTGGCGGACGTCATTCGTCGAATAACATGCATGGAGCTGCGAGGCAAACAACACCCCTTCAACGTGTACGCAGCAGATCCAGATGATATCTACAAATGGGTGGTGCGCGAATTGCCAGCCCACACCGAATCAGCAGATCTCCAGCAACACCAGCGAGTCAGGACCCAACGAGTGACCATCGAAAGTGCCCGAATGCTTGGAAGTTCAAACACCGCTCTCATCACCTTCTCGGGAGGCACGCGCCCCAAAAGCGTGTACTACATGGGAGTAGAGATGCGGTGTACGGAGTACAGGCCGACAGTCCACATGTGCCTGGAGTGCATGCAAGAGGGACACAGCTCGGATGCCGGGGCTGCAGACTCTAAAATCCACCCCCACAAGGACACGAATGTGATGTGAAGTGCGCCGTGTTCAGGGCGGCGGGGCACGAGACCCGTCGGTGCCCGAACAAACTGATTGCCGCCAAGCGCGGGAAGAAGACTCGCCAGTCTCGATTGCGGGAGCGGTCGGAACAGAGGACCAAAAAGGCACCGGGGCGCTGGTTCGAGTCGACGGAGGAGGAGGACTTCTATTGACGCCGATCGAGATCCAGACCGCCACAAGGAAGCACAGCGAAGAGCAATACCCCCTCGACGGACCCCTCCAGCTCTTGGGCTTCGCAGCGGTCGAATTTGCCACTGTCTAAAAAACAGCAGGTGAGCTGGGCGAGGGTTGCTTCTCACACTGCTCCAAAACAGAACACTGGCGAAAATGATAACCGCATTCAGAAAATGGAAAAGGAAAACGCACGACTTAGAGAACAGCTCTTAGGAGAACGCAAACGAAAATCACTAGAGAAGCAAATGTCAAAGTTAGAGGCGCGACTAAATAACAAAATACAACAGCTGGAAACGCCGAGTCAGACTAAAGAAATAGCCGAAACGAACGCGGTGACAGATATAACCTCGGTCTCCGCGCCGTCTCTGACAACCTCAATCTCAAATAGCGCGCCGACAACAGCAGCGCAAATCCACAACAATGACCACGGAAAACCTAAGAATATTCATGCACGAAATGATGATGGTAGTCAATCAAAAACTCGTGCAATTTCGGCAGCTAAGCACGACTGATTTTTAAAAACATAAGGTATTGGTGACAGAACAACTTAAGGCAGTCACGAAGGCAGTTCCGACCAAAAAACGCGCAATTTCGATTGGAGCGGGTTCGGCAGAAAGCTAAAATAAGCCGCTGCATAACAGAATACGACGGCTCGGACACTGAAATGCCATGGGCATAAAACAAGAGTGGGCAACATGGCTAATCACACTAAGAAACCACAACGAATAACAAATTCGAAACAATTGGAGATCTGGCAATGGAACTGTTGCTCCGTCTCTAGGAAAGCGGCAGCGCTCCGACAGTTTATTAAAAACTTCGAAATCCTCCGGACGTGATATGTCTGCAGGTGGTTGGAGCCAAGCCGGCCAAAATGCAGGGATACTACACCCTTAGCGACCCCAAAATTCGAAGGTCGCCAGGCTCGTGAGCAAGTTCATAAACGCTCAATTATGAACACTTCCACAAATTGAGGGAGATATTCATTCCATAGTTATCAGTATCATGCCAAAGAAACGAAGTAAGGCACACACAATAATCACACACTTGTACTGTCCCCCCAAAAGCAAAGGGGGCGATCTACCACAAATTCTCTCGGCAACAAAAGATTTAACGGGCACCAAGGATAAGGCGGCAATAGTGGGGGACTTTAACGCACCCCATATACTATGGAGACACACGAAAACATCGCCCAATGGGTTTCTACTCGAGCGTACCGCCACAGCCTTGTGCTTATGGGTAATCAATTAAACTGGTAAACCGACGCGCACGGGTAACAGCGTCAGCAGAGACACGGCGCCCGACCGTGCATTTACAGTTAATGTCAGAGACGTGCAATGGGTTTTCCTCGACGAAAACCTGGGAATCGCGGAGTAGGTGAATCGATGGAGCAGGTCAAGTGAAGGGAAGTACAAACAATTCCTCAGTAGTCCTAACTGTGCTTGGTTGTTCCACATTTACTGGTGACCCGGACAAATTGTACACCAACATGAGAAACTCCCGATACAGGTTTCTGTTGCGGAATACGGGCTGCATAAAAGTGTTTTTCCGTGCGTGAAAATGTCCGCGAGTGCACAGAAAATGCCTCCAGCGGCCAGTCGTGCGGAAATTTTGTGTGTATTCGCAGTCTTCTGGGAGCACTCTGAAAAACAATTTTTTTGTAGCACGTATTGAGCAACAGACACAATCTCTCCAGTGCTATTTACTGCACACCCGCCATGGTTGCTCAGTGGCTATGGTGTTTGGCTGCTGAGCACGACGTCGCGGGATCGAATCCCGACCCCAGCGGCCACATTTCGATGGGGGCGAAATGCGAAAACACCCGTGTACTTAAATTTAGGTGCACGTTAAAGAACACCTGGTGGTCCAAGTTTTCGGAGTCCCCCACTACGGCGTGCCTCATAATCCTATCGTGGTTTTGGCACGTAAAACCCCATAATTAATTATTTACTGCATGCTTAGAAGAACTATTCAAGCTCTGAGACTGAAGGGCTTAGGAGTGAGGATCAACGGCGAATATCTCAGCAACCTTCGGTTTACAGATGACATTGTCCTACTCAGCAACAATGGGGACGAATTACAACAAATGTTTGAGGACCTTAACCGAGAGAATGTAAGAGCGGGGTTGAAGATTAACATGCAGAAGACAAAGATAATGTTTAATAGCTGGCAAGGGAACAAGAATTCAGGATAGCCAGTCAGCCTCTAGAGTCTGTAAAGGAGTACGTTTATCTAGGTTAATTACTCACAGGGGCCCTGATCATGAGAAAGAAATTTACAGAAGACTCAAATTTCGTAGGAGTGCATACGGCAGGCATTGCCAAATCCTGAGTGGGAGCTTACCACTGTCGTTGAAAAGCAAAGTGTATAATCATTGCATTCTACTGGTGCTAATATGAGGGGCAGAAACTTGTAGGTCAGCAAAGAAGCTCGAGAACAAGTTAAGAACCGCACAAAGAGCGATGTAACGAAAAATGTTAGGCCTAACGTTAGGAGACAGAAAGACAGCGGTGTGGATCAGAGAGCAAATGGTGATAGCCGACATTTTAGTTGACATTAAGAGGTAAAAGTGAAGCTGGGCGGGCGAATGCGTAGGATGGATAGCCATTGGACCATTAGAGTTACAGAATGGATACCAAGAGAAGGGAAGCGTAGTCGCGGAGGGCAGAAAACTAAGTGGGGTGATGACGCTAGTAAAGTTGCAGGCGCGAATTGGAATCAGCTAGCACAAGACAGGGGTAATTGGAGATCGCAGAGAGAGGTCCTGCAGTGGACATAAATATAGGCTAATGATGATTATGATGGAGCAACAGAAAGCCATATAGGGAGTTTTTAACGTTGCTCTAGAATTTTCTCACGGGCACCTTTATCTAGTTATAGAAATTGAGAAGGTGAATAAATAATTAGGAATAATTATGTAATTCGGCGGAATGAAAAAAATTATCTGAGTAACTCCAAGCGACGGCCACATTACCTTGGCTCGGTCCAGCTACATAACGTGTGGATATTTTAAATGTTAGGCCCAAGTTAAGTATAAGAACACCCTGTATAGTCAGATTGCATGCGCGACATGAATTGTGTAGCAGTTTCTGGAAACCACGTGGGCACCAGCGGAAATACTGGAGGCTTGAGTCTTCAACGATCGATTTATACAAGCCGAGGCGTTTGACCCGCAGGCCAGATTTTCGGCTATGGCCGACTGTGTTCGCCGCTATCGTTGCGCTTTAAGCGTAGCCTGTTTTTGTGGGCTCCGGTTCGCCGAACAAAAAACTTAGTTGCCTCATCCATAGTTTCGCTACTGTGTTCTTCACCGTCATTACTACGTGACAGTATATATATATATATATATATATATATATATACTCGTTTATTTATGTGTGTGTGTTCTTTTCTCATTATCAGTCCAGCTGGCCCTTCATCAGTTGTTCTTGCATTGTTTTGTAATGTTTCACAATACCTTTCATGGTTCCAGCTTTCTGCCTTTAGCTTTTGTCTGACGCAATATTAGACTGGTTGTATATATTTCTTTTTTACTTTGAGTGATGTGTGAGGCACGTGCTAATGTATGTCCGAGGCCACTATTTTCTAATGCAAGTACAAGCATATAAATTTATTGAAACTGATATCTGTGCGCCTGTAAGGTTACAGATTTCTCCTTTTCGATGTTGATGAGATGCCTTTCGGAAAGCATATCTAATGTAAAAGCTGTTCATTATTGCCGAAGAAGGAACCGCCACCTCCGTCAGGCTACTCCGTAAATTAGCTTTTATGTGACTGCTACCTTCTTCTTATCCTAGAAATAGAAACTTCAATTGAATTGAATCTAAAATTGTATCATTAATGGCTATGTGTGCACTCAGCAGCAGCACACCGCACTAACTGAGCCACCACTGCAGAACTTGTTGACCATCCTACGCTGGGGCATACATAATCAATGTATGCAGATTGAACTGAGCACAACATTACTTCTAATCTTTATTGATAAAATGATTGACATCTTTCACTTCTTTGTCGTTACTCTAGGGGCAATTTGGCTATTTAGGGGGAAAAAAGAAGACACAGGCTCCCATAAGATTTCACTTCGTGAAAACGTCAAAACTAGACAACCTCTTTTGCTATCCGTTGGAAGTTTGAGAAATTAATTTCGCTATCCTTATGGCGTCATAAATAGCCAAGTCGCATTGCCATCAAGTGACAGATCCTAGCACTGCCAAACGGATTGTGCTGTTTTTAGGTAGGGCGTAGTATTGAAAGCGGTAGCAAGGTCTTGCGTTGCGTTGCTCAAAAGCTCCTCAAACGGCGTTCTAAAAATGCGCGGGGGCGATATATTTCCGCGACAAAGCTGCTCCTGCTGTGCAGCTTAAACAGCGCACTTACAGCTATGAGGCGTCTCAAAGCTTCTGGCGTTGCCCAAGCGCCGTATCTCAACGGTGCACTTATAGTGAGACCGTAGGAAGCGCGTCATCGTTTGTAACTCGAAGTTTGAAGTTTATTTGACCGGCCTTCTTACAGGCACGGGAGCAGAGGCTAAATTCTGCATAGCCTGACAAAAGGCCTTCGTGCCTACGGTCGCTTTCGCTGGCACCACTGCATGCACCACTGTGTAGTCTGCACACAAGTGTACAGCAGTTACGCTAAAGTTTGGGCGCGCAGCGATCATGCCTGTAGTGGAAGCAGGAGAGCGCACATGAGCAGCGGACTTGTGCCTGATGCCGCTCAAAAACTACACAAAGTGGTGCAATATATATACCCGGTGTTCAAAATTAGGCATTACGGCATTTTTTAAATCGCCTGACGCAGGCAGCATACATCTTATCGTTGAGCTGGGTTAATCGAAGAGGCAGACATTAGTAGTACGAGAAATCGAAACTCATATTCTACTAATTAACAAAAATTGACCATTCAACTTCTTAGTCAATTGCGTTACGACACATATAGCGATTTACGAATTGTAGCCGGTGAGTTTGCAAGACGCATCCACTTGAAGTGAATTTGCAGGATGACGCCAGTTTCGAGATATTATTTCCCAAAGTGTGGGACGAAATACATGGGCGTTCCAGTTACTTTTGCGCTTCAATGCATAAAACAGCATTTTCATTCAGAAGTACGTAGAACAACAGTGCATTTTTACGGTGAGTTTGACGGCGCATATCTCCAAACGGGTGTCATTCTGGAAAGTCAATCCAAGTGGATACGCCTGACAAGCTCACCGGCTACAATTCGTATATTGCAATATGTGTCGTAAAGTAATTAACTAAGAAGTTATTAGTGAATTTTCGTCATTTTTAGAAAATGTGTTACGATTTCTCGTGCTATTAATGTCCGCCGCAATGAATAACCTAGCTCAATAATAAGAATTATGCTACCTGCCACAGGCAACGTCGAAAAATTCCGTAAGACTTTAAAATGAACACCATGTATGTATGTATGTATGTATGTATGTATGTATGTATGTATGTATGTATGTATTATGGATATCTATATATATATATATATATATATATACATGTCTATAGACAGACACAGAGAGAGAGATTAAGCAGCATATAAATAACGACACACACTGCTTGCATACAAGTTGGGAAATGATGCTACTGATTGCATTTTCGATGTACAATGAAATGCTTGCCAAAGTAACCTGGCGCTCCTTCCAGTTATTAAAATAATAGGTCAGACTTTTTTCTGCCGCCTTGTTTAGGCGACTCTACTAGGTACAATATTCCGCATTCAGTTTTTTTATTTATTTCGCAAAATCTCTGCTTCATACGCTTTTTTTTCTCTCTCTGCCCTAGCCATGCATATAATATCTGGCATATGCGAAGGTGAGATTCTAACTTTTTTTGGCTCCCTTATTTCATAACTGTGCGAATTCGGTACAGCATACCAGTTGTTATATTTTAGCGCAAACATAATGTTTAAAGTCATCCGTGGCAGATAGGCGAAATCTGCCCCTTGATCTTTATTACTCAAGGACGTCTGTCGTTGCGGCGTCGAAATTACGATCTCGTGACACTGCTTCCTCTCGAAACGCTTTACAGCTAGTAGTCAGCCGCCTTTTCGCGTAGTTTAGGAGGCATTATTTTGTATATCTGTCCACGAACTTTGCCTCTTGCCGTTCGCAATCGCTGACTTTATCGTACTTGAAGGGAAAAGGTTGTTTTAGGACCTTCAGAAACCTATATTCTGTAGTAGAGCACTGCACGGGCTCGGGCTTACCCGAAAGCCCGGGCCCGGCCCGGCCCGTGGGCCGGGCCGGGCCGGGTAGAGGAGTTTTTTCACGGGCTCGGGCCGGGCTCGGGCACGCGTATGCTTTTTGAGTGGGCCGGGCCGGGCCGGGTAGAGGAGTTTTTTCACGGGCTCGGGCAGGACTCGGGCACGCGTATGCTTTTTGAGTGGGCCGGGCCGGGTAGAGGAGTTTTTTCACGGGCTCGGGCCGGGCTCGGGCACGGCGTATGCTTTTTGAGGCGGGCCCGGGCCGGGCTCGGGCTTTCTGCGAGTTATTCTCGGGCTTCTCAACTCTGAAAAACATGTATTTTTCGGTCTCGGGCCGGGTTCGGGCCGGTTTCGAGTCGGGCTCGGGCCGGGCTCGGGCTTAAGGTAAAGGGGTGGCGGGCCGGGCCGGACGGGCAACGTAGATTATTTCCGGGCCCGGGCCGGGCCCGGGTCTCGCCATAAAAGTTTTGATCGGGCTCGGGCGGGCCGCCCAATGTAAAAACGGGCCCGTGCAGTGCTCTATTCTGCAGTACTAAGGACCTCATGTCGAAGCTCCTGGGCTATACAGTCGATCCTGCGACACGCACCTGTTTTGGTAGGTGCTTGTATTCGCTGCAAGAATGTACTGCGCTGTGCAAATTATAGTAGGCATAAGTTTTGTATCTGCCATCCTGAATGTTACGCACGTGGCAGTCGCGGTCGCTCAGGCAAATCTCAAAGGGCAGCTGGAAAAGGGCTTTGTCTTTGAGTTTCCGCGTGACAGAAATATGTTTTCTCGGATATTTGAATTACAATCCGAAGCTATCATGTCTCCAGCTTGCAAGTCGTACTTTACGAACGGTATGACGCAACGCACTTTTAAAAATTGAATTATTTCAATAAACCACTTGCGCATGGCGGAAGGCCTACAAGAATGAGGAGGCATGCTGCAATTCTGCACACATGCGTGCGCACGTGAAGATCGTCGCTTGTGGTGGTGGCGCTTGTGTGACGTCGTCTAAGGTCGGTTGTGATTCTTGTACATCCACTTTCACAGGGTGGAATGGACACAGGTTTTCCTTTTTTTTTTTCGAACTAATCGAGTTAAGGGTAAAAGGTGAGGCATCGAGCCACCATGACTGCACGAACACTACGTTTTCGTGGCAATTACTGCAGCCGTGGTGACTCTTCTGCTTTTCATTCTGGAAATTCTGGATATATGTAATATCAACAATTGGATCGGTAAGTTCTGTAAATAAAGACCTGAGAAGAGGCATGAGATACATGGTACCTGCTAAAAGCCTAATTTGTGACTATATGTAGAAAAATCTACCGCATTTAAAATATTCTTGCTTGCCCCGTAAATGTCGGACATATTTGTGCACTTCCTAGGCAGACTTCAAGAACGCTGGAGTTTCAGTTTCATGAGAATTCATTTTTCACATTGTTAACGGTCCGGCACCATTATGCGGTAGAGGAAGCGGATTTTTTAGGAAAAGGTTGGTCTAAGTATTTTAAATTGCAGCGCAAAATTTCATTTCAGTAAATTTAGAACCTTCCTTTTTATTGCGACGGAAATGAGACAGTATTCAAAATACTGGGCCTTATCTGTGCGCATTTTCGCTAAGATGGAGTAAAGCTAAGAGGTTAAAGGGGCCTGGAAACACTTTTCTAGCCAATCATAGAATGGCATTCCTAATAAATTAAGTCGCCTGGCAAATCTCCTGCCGTAACCATTTTTTCGAATATTTGTGGCCGAAGTGAAGTTAGACTTCCTTACCGCACCGATGATGACAGGGGACACGGCAAGGGGACGCAAGAGGCGCAACTGAGCCATGCCCCCCTGGCCCCGCCCATAGGTTGAACGTCTCGGCAGCGAGATGGCCCGTGGCGTCACTCCGTGGCAATCGCTGTATCTATGCTACGCCGCGCATTTCTGAGTCTGCGCGCAGCAGACGCAGCTACGCGCAGCTGTAGTCTGTAGAGCTGCAGCGAAAAGGTGAAATTATTTTCCGGCCATTTTTATGATCAAACACATACATATGTTTTGTTTATTTCCCTCAGATGAGCAACAACTGCATTACTGAGAATGTTCTCGGCATCACGAAATCAGCAAATCACTGTTGTGCGCTCCGCTGCTAGCGATGACGCTGCATGACGACACTGCGGAGAGAGCAAGGGATTCTGCGTTTGACATGAGATTATCAGTTTCCTGTTGCATTCTGCGCAGTAATTTTTGGCTCACATGTTTACAAGAGCCTCGTTAACAGATTGGCAAAGTTTTCTTACTTTTTCAAGCAGTGTTTCAGGGCCCTTTTGGGGCTTCAGATTGAAAACTGCGAGACTCAATTCAATATTAGGCCATGAACTTATTTACCGGTGCAAGCAGACACATCGCACCTAGCACAGAACTTTTTAAATTTTTTGCGCCTTGAAAATCAGTCAAGTTGGTCTAACCTTCAAAATGTGGCAAAATCTGAGCACACATAGTTCTGCCTATTATGTTTATGAGTCCCAGTAAGAAACTACAGAAAAGCAAATAATTTGATAATATTTTCATCACTAAGGTTAGAGTTTTTCCCTATAGCCACCTACACGGATGAAACAAAAGCGCTTAATAAAGAAGTTGACTGTATCTCCGAATGTGGCGTGATTCAACTTCATTGGCGAACGTTTTAGACGTTTCGATTAGAGATATCTGGGCTCCTTTATATCCCGTTTCATTTGCACTGATTAGGCACGCTTCTGTGCCTACTTGTTGTTACGCTAGTCTGTGCAGGCTGACACGTGCCAGTCAAGCAGTAAGTAGAGCCGTCTGTGTGCGTGCAATAGGGAGGAGGACTCGTCCACTCTGAGCTACGAGGGGTGCCTGAAAAGTTCGCAGCCCACCCGTGAAATCTTTTTCGTGTGGTCTTGTTTTGCAATGCAATAAGTTATTCAGCTATATGAATTTTCTCATGATCAATCTGGATTTATTTTGATTTCTTTTCATCTCCATACAGCGGTTTAAAGCAAGGTCGCAAAGCTGAAATATGAAAAGGGCGAAATTCCCAAAGGGAGCAGTCATTATATACCTTTTGAAAAAAAAGGACTGACACCACAAGAATTTCACAAGGACATGATGTAGACATTAGGCGACAATGCTGCTTCTTATGCTATGGTGCAAAAGTGGGTTGCTGATGTCAAGCGAAGCAAGACATCAATTGAAGATGCTACGCACAGTGGTCGTCCCTCAGCAGCATGCACAGATGAAAATATCCCAAAAGAGCTAGACATGGCTGATTGACGTGCTTCACAGCGACACAATGCAGAATGTGTGGGCATATCAGTGGAGAGGTTTGGCCATATCCTGGGACAGCTCCTGAACATGCACAAAGTTTCGGCCCGATGGGTGCCCACACTTTTGACATTAGAGAACAAACGACTGGGAGAACTTCACTCTGCAGAAAACCTTCAACTGTTTGACGCTGATATTAGTTTTTTCTGCAAAAATTCGTTACAATGGATGAAACATGGGCGCATCACTTCCGTCCTGATCCAAAAGAAGCCTCGAAACAGCGGAAACTTCCCACCTGCCCCCGCCCCAAAAAGGCAAAGGTGGTTCCATCCGCTGGCAAGGTTTTGACATCAGTATTCTGGGATTGCAAGGTTGTCATTCTCCTGCAATTCCTCTCCAAAGGTCAAACCATCAACGGGGAATACTATGCAGCTCAGATTCGTCGTATGAGGTCGGCAATTAAGGAAAAACGGCGAGGATGCTCCAGAAAGGGGCGCTGTTTCACCACGACAATGTGCCAGTTCACACATCGGCTGTTGCGATGGCTGCAATTCACTCCTGTAGTTTCCAATTGCTTCAGCACCCACTCTATTCCCCTGATTTGGCTACCTCGGACTACCACCTATTACCAATTGTGAAAAAGCACCTTGGTGGATGTGGTTTTCCTTCTGATGAAGCCGTCATGGTCTCCGTAAAATACTTTTTGGAGGAGCAGGACGAAATGTTCTACCAAAGTGAAATAATGAAACTCCAAGAGTGATGGCATACATGTGTGGCCTTCAAGGGAGACTATGTAGAGAACTGACTGCAAAATTTTGACCCACGGTCACAACGTCCAATTCAAGCCATGAACTTTAGAGGCGCCTCTCGTAATACTTCTTGCGCGAAGCGTCTGTTCCGTCAGCTTCACGGTGATGGCGATTAGAGGGTCCCCATGATAGGACCCTTGTTTCGGCTCTTTTTTTCTGGTTGGCCGAGACGAGTTGGTGAGATGTAGTGTTATCTTAGGCCAAGTAGCGCTGTAGAAACACGGCGCGCTCCCAGACAATCAAACACGTACGAAGCAGGCCGATGCTGCGGCTTCCCCTCGTTACGTGTTTGTGCGTCGTCTTGCTGTAGCTCCCGCAGCAACAATCCGTGGCGCGTTTTTTTTTCCTGCTCTCTGGGTCTTTGTGCACAGGACCAGGAAACGTATACGGGTCATTGCGGATCAAGCAGCACTCTCAAATACGGAAGGGACACATCAGGCATGTCACATTACGTGCTCAAATCGCGCGCGTGATTCCCACAGAATTGTTTCACATAAGTAGTTTTGAATAATTTAATGTTTATCCATTTTTCTGAGGTTTCACCGTGAAAATATGAAAAATAGGCGGCTATCAACAAATAACGGATATATGCGTTGCTTATCTCAGTCATGTGTAGGTATGATACCATGCACCGTCGGCCTCATTATGACAGAACAGATATTTCATTCATTACGTCGTTCGGGGTATTGCACAAGGGGTGGTTAACATGTATACACAAAAAAATGCAGGTGTGATGGTGAAATACAACTTTGAACAGTTTCCAAAAATTCTGAATGACATGTAATGACAGCGGCATTAAAGGGTAGGTCGTTCTAGTCTCTGGCAGCCCGAGAAAAAATGAAGCTTGAAATGTGACAGTTCGTGTGCGAGGACGAGCAACTTTCAGTTGACGGCTGGTGCGCTCTGACATGCGTGAAGATGATGGCGTTATGTAAGGTGAGCAGCTACCCAAGCTGTAAAATAATTTGTGATAAAGGGAGAGCGTGGCGATACGACGACGAAAAGCAAGACATGTGAAGCTAGATTCTGTCCTTAAGCGTGAAATGCTGATCGTATATGAATATGAAGAGTGGATGGATCTAGTCGCATGATTATGAACTGAATCGAGTGCATTGATGATACGATATATGTTTGGTGAGGGTTCCAGATGGCGGTGGCATATTCCAGTTGTGGTCTTACAAATCATTTCCATGCGAGTAGTTCGACGTGCTACGGAGCATGACGAAGGTGGCGAGAACACCTGTTTACCGAGCATTTGGGACTCAAGGCAGCACGGCAAAGGAAGCGCACGTAGTCACATGTAATGGGCGCAGATAATTTTTAAATGTAAACTTTTCTTGGCGAACTTTGCCACTATCTATCTATCTATCTATCTATCTATCTATCTATCTATCTATCTACCTATCTATGCAGCCGCCTACGTCTTGGTGCTCTCATGGTCGTTTCGTTAACTTGGAAGGTACCAAAATTACACCATTACATTACATCATCATTAAATAATGACATGTGGGTCATGTAGATCATGAAACAGCTGCCTAATTCTTGGTGCTCTTATATATGGTCATTTCGTTAACTTTCTATATAATTAGGTTGCGTTCAGACATGGGTACGAAGTGAAGGAAACACTAAAGCATTATGGAAGTCATAGTCATGAGCATGACTCAGTGAAAATGACAACGACTCAGCGAAAAAAGGTTAACACTCAAAAACCACTGAAATTTGTTCGGACGTGGGTACTAAGTGAAGAAAACACCGAAGGATGATGGGAGAAGTCATAGTCATCAGCATGACTCTACAAAAGTGACAATGACTAAGCGAAAAATGATTAACACTCAAATACCCCTGGAATTGGTTCAGACTTAGGCATTAAGAGAAGGAAGCACTAAAGGATAACGGTAGAAGTCATAGTCATAACCATGACTCAGCGAAAAAAGATTAACACTCAAAAACCACTGAAAAGGGTTCGGACATAAATGAGAAGTCATGACATGAATGTCATGACACGCGTGTCATGTAGGTCATGAAACAGCCGCCTACGCCTCAGTGCTCCCATGGTCGTTTGGTAGGCTCCCCGCACACTGCTTCGCCTAACATGGATTCCCACAGGGCGTGGGATCTGCCGGCTTTTTTTTTTTTTTTTTTTTACTGATAACGCGTTTCTAGAGCCGATGGCTTGGTTGAGTGCTGCATGTCGAAAATGGGCAAGAACAACGCAAGTCGCCCCACCTGAATAATATTAAGGCGCAAGCCTTATATACCTCATCGCTCAGTCGACGTTCAAAGTCCTTGAGCGAAAACGCGGTGACTACACGAGAGATACAAACATGGCCGACGGTTGAAAGTGTAATGACACAACGCCGGGTTGTTGTAGTGACTTACTACACAAACCTGGCATCGTGTTATACCTATATGCAAATTCTGAAGCAACAATTTTGATGGTGTGCGGATCACCGTCGTCATCGTCTTCTATAATTAAGCAACTTAAGAGGATGAGTAGGGTGGATGACCAAGCGAATTCGACTAAGCGAATGAAGGGGATTAGTCTTTAATGAATCGAGACTTGGGCTTCCGCCTTCAAGTCGTATTAGAAATTACATAAGAGACCCCGAGAATTTTTTTTTCAATATCTGTCTCCTTGGCACTATCATTTCTTAGACAACCGTTGTTTGGTTTGCCCTTCGTTTGCACACAAAAACTGAAGACGTGACATAGACGGTCGGTTGCCGAAGAGAGAAAGAAATGAAAAATGGTTGATCCCTCTTATATAGGAATCGGTATAGAACACGAAAGTGAAACGTGTCTTCACAGAAGTAGTGTAATGTTTATTGCACATTGATATATAATGTCTATTGGTGTTTTGTGGCTAAAGCGCCCTTAGGCGTTGATGCACCCACGCTGACGCCTGGTGGCACGTCTCCTCCATCACGACTACCAACGTCGATGACCATGAGCAACCGTCGTGCATATGGAAGCTGCACTACGCTGCACGCGCTAGCACAACGCGAAAGACGAAGCACGTAACTGACACACTAATACAACGCGCAAGACAAAGCACGTAACTGAATCGTCACCGAGTCAAATCAGCGCGTACAGCGCGTCGTAATTGCAGCCTCCGCGATCAACTTCAGAAACATTTTCAGAGCTAATTGCGGAGGCCACGCTCCGCTGTGCTGAGTACGGTGAACGCCACCTAGGTGGCGTTGGTAGTGCTTCTTGATGCCAGCGTCCCTTCGAATGCTGGCATCGAGGCAATGCTGCGTTAACTTTCCTTCCGTTTAATACTTGTCACGTTTTACATACGGAGGTCTATTCCTCTTACTATTCACATTTGTAGTCGACAAGTTAACATTGCCTTTTCAATGCACGGCACAATTGTTCATGTGCGAATTCCTCACCAGTGCACTGGCAGTGTCGAAATGTACTATCAGCCCGAGTAGAATAACCTGCTGCCATGGAGAGCATCGTACAACATTCTGCGATTAGTTTTGAGATAACGTTTGGCTGATTTCGATTTTTTTTCTTTTACTGCTTGGGCGCATACACTAGCAGCAAAAGTTTTGAGTGCCCTTCAGACACCGTTGCGCGTCGGCACCGGTTTTAGGAAGGGTTATTACAGCGAAGCTGTTAAGGGCTCACTTATCGCTCGTCGGATCCGGCAATAGAAAAAAACTCTCATTGGCCGTAGCGCGCGAGGGCGAGTGACGCGTGCTTTCACGGAGAGCAAACGCACGGCGGAGAACAAACGCGACTTATGTGCGATTGAAAGCGCGCACGAGTGCGAGGGACGCGCACTTTCACGGGGAACAAACGCATGGCGGAGAGCAAACGTGACTTCCCAGTGGAAGGCGAATAGAAGGCGAGGAGGGCACTGAGGCACCCTAGACTGTGCGTGTGCGTGCCCGCTCTCCCACTGCGGCGCATGCGCGCAGCCCTGCCAGCCTCTGGCGCCGACTCTTTCTGGGCTCTCGGCCGCCTCTCCCTTAACAGTGTCGACAACGGCGTTTAGCCGTTCCGTCACGTAGCCAGCGTTTTGACAGCGGTTGTGTGCGGTCACACAAACAACGCGCACAACTGTTGCCGACGGCGGCGGTGTTTTGCCCGCATTCACACCGAACGCGCACGGCGTTGGTGACGTGTTTATGAAGAACGTGCCAACCTTTGCCGTACACCCTATGGCGGTGTACCATAGCGACCATAAGGCCATGGTCCCTGTGGTCACTAAATAAATGAAAACCACCGGATCATAAGTATTTATCATTCTTTAATAGTTCAAATAACCAAAACACCATCGCATCTTCATAGTCATAATTGGAAATACATAATTCCCACCATAGTGCAGCTTCGCTGGTCTTCCATGTCCACCCCAGTGGACGGGCTGACAGTTTTTTGTATAGATGTCCGCTAGGCACTCTTTAAATATTCTACTTCTAGCCGATGTTATTTTGCATTCCGAAATGCTTCCGCAGCCTATCCGAGGCTGACGTGCCATTTCGCCATTGCAAAGTTTCCAACACTTGAATAAAAGACGAGGGCGAATTTGTTGCTAAAAATGATTCCTAATTGTTTCGTGGTTTTTAGTATAAATAGCCGTATACAGGATACATGCCACGTAGCCAAGTGGTAGAGCGGCTGAAATATCTATGACTATGACAACATTATACGGGGTGATAATTTTTATGTTTTACGGAATTTTTAAAAATCACCTGTCGCAGAAAACATGATTCTAGACCTTGAGGTGCATTATTCAGAGAGGCGATATTACATCCATGAGAAATCGAAACAAAATTCAACTAATCAAAAAATGAATCTAATTTCTGCAAACAATACGGCATATTTTGCGCTTTACGAATTGTAGCAGGTAAGTCTGCGAAGAGTATCCACTTAGAATAAATTTCCACAACGACACTAGTTTGACGATATGCGTCCTCATACACGCTGTAAAAATGCACTGTTGTTCCACTCACCTTTAAAAAAAATTCAGAGCCCTTGCACTACTGTGAAAATGGAAGCCAGCGAAACTGCGACTATGGTGGGTCTGCTGTAGTGAATATTGCTATAGTTAATTTATATATTATAAGGGAGGTTTATTTGACGAAAAAGCCGATGACGGGTACCGAGCACAATCTCTAAGCTCGAACTCCTGCGGCACGCGATGCTGCTGATGATCCTGCTGCCTAAGTCCAAGCGTTCTTCTTTATTACAATTGCCCCATCGGAAAAAGGAGCCATCCTGGCGACTTAGTTTGAAGATGAGGCCACAGAATCACTATACGGCTTGAGTGGCGGGACGTGGACGACTTCGCGGTTGCGACGACGCATGTCAGAAGGCGGTGTCAGTGGCTCGATGAGGTAGTTGACGGGAGAAGTTTGCTGCAAAATGTGGTTTGGTCCATCGAATTTAGGAAGAAGTTTTGAAGCAAGTCCTGGTGTGGGGTTCGGTACGGACAGCCAAACGTGGACTACCGGTAGAAAAGTTGGGGTCGAGTTGCGGGCATCGTGTTTGGACTTTTGGTGACTCTGATCGTCCGAAGTGAAGCCACGGGCCAACTGACGGCATTCTTCAGCTTATCTTGAGGCAACCAAGATTGGCCGGTATTGTGATGCGTCTGGGTGGTAGGCAAAATGGTATCAATTGTATGAGAAGGATCACGGCCATAAAGAAGATAGATAGGGGAGAAACCGGTAGTGGCTTGGGTAGCAGTATTATAGGCGTAGGTGACGAATGGAAGAAATAGGTCCCAATTGGAGTGGTCGGATGCGATGTACATAGCGAGCATGTCACCAAGGGTGCGATAAAGCGTTCCGTAGTACCATTGGTTTGCGGATGATAGGCGATGCATGTGCGATGAATAGCGCATTCAGCAAGCAATTTCTCGACAACTTCAGACAGGAAGGCGCGGCCTCGATTGCTTAGGAGCTCACGAGGGCCTCCATGACGAAGCACAAAACGCCGCAATATAAAAGTGGCGATTTCCAGCGCAGTAGCAGCTGGGAGGGCAGCAGTCTCTTCACAGCGCGTCAAGTGGTCAACGGCAACTATAATCCACCGGTTGCCGGATGTAGTCAAAGGAAGAGGCCCATATAGATCGACACCATCGCGATCAAAGGGTTGAGAAGGGCCTGGCAGGGGTTGGAGTTCACCGGCTGAGAGGTGCGGCGTAGATTTGCGTTGCTGACATTCACGGCAACAGACGAAGTTCCGAACGAAGGTGTACATACCCCGCCAGTAGTAGTGGCGCAGAAGTCGTTTGTACGTCTTGAAAACGCCGGCGTGGCCACACTGGCGGTCCGAGTGGAAAGAGGAACAGATCTCTGATCTCAAGGCTCTCGGGATGACTAGCAGCCACGTACGTCCCTCAGGGGCATAGTTGCGCCGGTACAGGAGCTGATCACGGATCGCAAATTGCGGAACCTAGCGCCGAAGCGTTCGAGAAGCCAGAGCTGTTGACGTATCCGAGAGAAGGTCAAAAAGTGATGCAGTCCAGGGGTCGTTTTGTTGTTCGGCAGCAATAGTGTCTAAGTCAAGAGATGACAACGTGCGCTCACAGGGGGACTCACGAGTGACCTCTGGCGAAACCGGTGAGCAGGAAAGAGCGTCAGCGTCGGAATTCTTCCGCCCGGAACGATACAACACGCGTATGTCATACTCCTGTATTCGCAGGGCCCAACAAGCAAGGTGACCAGATGGATCATTTAAATTCGAAAGCCAACACAGGCCATGCTGGTCGGTCACTACATCAAAAGAGCGGACATGTAAATAAGGGTGAAACTTTCCAAAAACCCAGACGATGGCCAAGCACTCCTTTTCCGTGACGCTGTAATTGCCCTCCACCTTGGTGAGAGTACGGCTCGCATAAGTCACGACGTATTCTGCGTGGCCAGGATGACGCTGTGCAAGCACAGCACCAAGGCCTACACCACTTGCGTCGGTATGAATATCAGTAGGGTCCTGAGGGTCGAAATGACGAAGTATAGGTGGCGTCCTGAGAAGACGGCGCAAGGTGGAGAACGCATGGTCGAAGGCAGGGGACCGCGTTGAGAGGTATTTGGCACCACGAAGCAATTGCATGAGGGGTGATAGGACAGATGCAAAGTTTTGAACGAAGTGCCGGAAATAAGAGCACAAGCCGATGGAGCTAGGAAGTTCTTTCATTGTAGTGAGCTTAGGAAACGCAGAGACGGCCCGTAATTTCTCCGGATCTGGAAGAATGCCATCCTTAGACACAACGTGGCCGAGCATCGTCAACTTGCGTGCGACAAAACGACACTTCTTCAGATTAAGCTGCAGACCGGCGTTGGTTAAGGAATTGAGTACGTGCTGAAGGCGGCGCAGGTGTGTTGCGAAATCAGGGGCGAACACAACGATGTCGCCAAGGTAACATAGGCAGATGTTCCATTTAAGGCCGCGCAAAACGTTATCCATGACCCTTTCGATTGTAGTAGGAGCATTGCAAAGTCCGAAAGGCCTGACGGTGAACTCATATAGGCCATCTGGCGTAACGAAGGCCGTTTTTGGGCGATCTGCCTCCGCCATCGGCACCTGCCAGTAGCCTGACTGCAAGTCTGATGAGGAGAAGAACTCGGCGCCTTGTAAGCAGTCCAGATCATCATCAATGCGCGGCAGGGGGTAAAAATCTTTCAGCGTGGTCTTGTTTAAGCGCCGAAAGTCTACAAAGAAGCGTATGGAACCGTCTTTCTTTGTGACAAGTACCACGGGAGTACCACGCGTATCCGCTGCGGAACGCCGCGTCATTGCAGACCAGGTCGACGACACGCTCCATCGAGGTGTGATTCAACCTTCACAGCGCCTTCACAACCTTCAACCTTCACAGAGCCCATGGGCTCTGTGAAGGTTGAAGGTCGAGGTGTGATTCAACCTTCACAGCACCTTCACAACCTTCAACCTTCACAGAGCCCATGGGCTCTGTGAAGGTTGAATCACACCTCGACGGAGCATGTCGTCGACCTGGTCTGCAATGACGCGGCGTTCCGTAGCGGACACACGATACGGACGTTGGCGCAGCGGTTAGTGGGAGCCAGTGCAGATGTGGTGCTCGACTTTTGATGTGCGGCCTAAGAATTCTTGGGCGAAGTCGAAAGAAGCTTGGAAGTGCTGCAGAATGGCAAGAAGCTGGGATCGCTGCGAAGGTGTCAGAGCCTCGTCGATGAATGGGGTGAAGACATCCGTAGATGTTGGGTCAGTAGCGGAGAGGGCACTCAGGTCAAGGACGGCCATAGAGGACGCCTCGTCGGGAACAGAGACAATCTGCATAGAATCGATGGCCTGGACGTGGCCAAGGCATTCGTGACGAAGCAATGTGAGTGGGGATGAAAGTGGGTTATAAACGGGAATTGTGCTGAAACCAGCGGTGAGGTCAATAGTATCAAAAGGCAGAGGAAGGACTTTTTAGGCAACGAAGAGGTCGGACGGCGTAAAGAAGACTGTTTCGGAGAAGATAGCACAACATGAGAATGGTACGAGTGCTGATGAGCATGGCGGTATACTGGTGTCTTCCTTGACTACAAGTTTAGCGAGAGAATGAGGATCTATGAAGGCGAGGTCACTGAGTTGGGAGAATTCAACCTCAGCGCGAGCGCAGTTAATGACAGCGTAGTGGCAAGACAGAAAATCCCATCCTAAAATTATTGCGTGGGAGCACGATGAGAGCACTTCAAACTCTACAGTGACATAACGTCTGGAATCTTCATGCGAGCTGTACACGCTGAGGCTGGTTCAATGGGTTGAGCACTTGCAGTTCGAAGTAACAATCCAGAAAGAGGCGTCGTCACCTTACGAAGGGATCGGCAAAATTTGGCATCCATAACAGAAACAGCTGCACCGGTATCGAGTAGAGCGACTGTAGCGACACCTTCAACAAACACGTCAATCACATTGACAATTAGGAACGAGGACTTGGGCATTTCGAAGCTGGCGCCGTTCTTGCCTCGAGAACTGCGTCGTCTAGTTTCCCTCGTCGTTAGATACTGGCCGCTAACTCATCGGTGAAAGCGACTGGCAACGCGGGGAAGGGGAGCGGCGATGGTCAAAACGAGGAAGATCAATCGGAGTACGAGTTGGCGGTGGGTCGGATGGAGTGTAGTGAGCATTGGCCTTGACCGGGTAATGAGGCACCTGTAGATCATTGCCGATCGTTTGCACACGGCGGCAGAACCTTGCGACGTGTCCTGGATATGTACATGCGACGCATGTAGATATCCCGGACACGTAGCAACCGGCAGTGCTTCAGCGACTTCCCCTTGAATGACGTTGCGCAGAATGGAAAGCAATGGACTACTGGCAGGCACCTGGGTGAAGGGTACCAGGGACAGCTGGCCTGCGACTTCTTCGCGGGCAAAGGTTTTGATCTGCGTGAGCAGCAACGCCTGGTCGGAACCAATGGCCAGGCTGGAGATCGACGCATCGGTTGCAGGAGAAGGCCTCGTCAGAGCTCGCTGCTTGCGTAGCTCGTCGAAGCTCTGACAGAGGGTAATAACGTCGGCAACACCGTTCGGGTTCTTGGCCAGGAGCATTTGAAACGCATCATAATCAATGCTTTTCATGATGTGCTTAATTCGGCCCGCTTCCGGCATGGTGGCATTGAAGCGTTTGCACAGATCGACAAAGTCTTCGATGTAACTGGTGAATGTTTCACCAGTTACCTGCCCGCGTGTGCGCAAGCGCTGCTCAGCTCGAAGGCTGCGCGGACGGCGGGACAGTCAAATACTGGCTGTTTTGAACGTAGACCACGTTCGGAAATCCGCCTCATGGTTCCTGAACCAGAGATTGGCCACCCCCGCAAGATAGAAAGCGACATTGGTTAGCTTGGTCAAGTCGTCCCATTTGTTATGAGCGCTTACCCGCTGGTAGGACGCAAGCCGATCTTCAACGTCGTTGTCGTCGGTCCCGCTGAAGATTGTAGGACCTCGCTGGCGGATATTCCCAGCGCAAAGAACGGGCGGTGAAGGGAGCGTCTGTGGTTCGGCGTCTGGCATGGTGGAAGGTAGCTTCCGAGGGCGGAGTTCCTGGATGGTAGAGTTGAGGGGTGCCCGGCATCTCCAGCAATTATAGAGGAGGTTTATTCGACGAAAGGCCGATGACGGGTCGAGCGTTGCATCGAGCACAATCTCTAAGCTCGAGCCTCTGCGGCACGCGATGCGTTTGACAATCCTGCTGCCTAAGTCCCGGCGTTCTTCTTCATTACAATATTATAATTATTGAATATATTGAGCGTCTTCAGCATGTTCGTCAAAGAGCCAGGACAACGGTGTCTTGTTTTCGCCCGGCGTGATGGCCAAGTAGTACGTTTTCTGCGCCAAGTCTGCCCCAGCGTCATAGACACAGCGTTCATAGCCGCGGCACGCTGCACGGCATCGTCAAGATCCTGACGCCAGGATCCTGTAAGATAGGGTTGAACGAGCGTTCGTCCCATAGCGAGACTGAAGGGCAACTGCTGATAACAGCGCAACGCGATCTCTACGTCACGAGGCAAACGTGCACAACAATTGGTATGATGTGGCGCCGTCGAGTATCGCGACGGCGGCACGTGCTGAGGCACAACTGGCGGGAAACCGCCACGCACGTGAATCCAATGCCTTAGCAAATGACACGCGGACACGATCCTGGAGAACCAAGCCCTTAACAGCTTCGCTGTAAAAAGCGCTCTTTTATGCACTTAGGTAGAAAAGTAACTGGAAGGCCTATGCATTTCATTCAACATATTGGGAAATAATATCGCGCAACTGAGGCCATACTGGAGATTCATTTTATATTGTCGCGGCAATGCGCGGAGCTTAGAAGGCAAAGTGGTGGTGTGAAGCGCTCGCATGAGCTGGGCGGTTTATCGTACCGGACTGGTTTTCACCTTCGACTGCTCCCTTCATGTGCTTTCACCTATCATCCCCTTTAAATAAACCTACACCTTCGTAACAATTTGGTGAGGTGCTGGGTACATCGCCCAGGACGACCACGCAGCTCTACTGACTTCGCAACGTAGCAGACACTTGGCTGGCTTGCCACCACAGGCAACGGACATGGCAGATTCGGGAGAAGGCAACAACGGCAGTGAGCCCCAAGACCATCGCCCAGGCCAGGCTAGCTACGAGACACCGGAGCGACATCCAAGCAACTTTTCGGAGAAACCGGATGAAGACGTGGAAGACTGGTTGAAGCACTACCGAAGAGTGAGTCGCCACAACCGCTGGATTACTACGAAGCAGCTCGAGAACGGGGTATTTTTTCTCGCCGGGATCACACTTCTCGGGTTTGATAACCATGAGAGCGTGTTGACAACGTGGGACGATTTCGTCGGCGAATTTAAGAATTGCTTTGGTGAATCGATGTCTAAAATAAGAAAGCTGAGCAGTCGCTTTCACGCAGGGCTCAATTACCTGGCAAGACATGCACAAATCACATTGATGCTGTTTTAAAATTATGCGGTACAGTGAGTGCGACAATGTCTGATGAGGAAAAAGTGGGGCATCTCCTGAAAGGAATCGCAGAAGATGTTTATAATTTTCTGATAACCAAAGACCTCAGAACCCCTTCCTAACTAAGGCAGCACTCTCGGACGTTTGAAGCCCTTAAAATGCGGAGAATTTTACCAAAATTTCGCCGCTTAGACCATGTAACCACTGTTGCAAGTTTGACAGTCCCATCTGATGACGACATCTCCTAGGTAATACGGCACGTAGTCAAAGAAGAGCTTGCTCTGCTTCTACTTGCCGACCCAGCTCATGAGTGTCATCAATGCGCCTTTGATCAGCGCCCTCATGCACCACAGGCATCTTGGTCTCGTCAGAATTATCCGGAACCTCGTGTGACCTATACAGAGCGGTTTGAAAGCCGGAACACGCGCCCTCTCGGAAATTAGGGACGTAGGCCACTTCCACCCCAAGGATTTCCTACTCGGGCTCCTTCTCCCGTCTACAACCAACCAGCCAGCCCGTTCTCACCGGGGACGACAAATCGCGACTCCCGTACTTGCTACCACTGTGGTCTGCCTGGACACATCGCTAGGTACTGCCCTCACCGCCAGCAGCGAGCTCCGCGATTTAATGCCTACACCCCTCCTACATCCGCAGTCGAACCGTGGTCAGTCCCAAGTTCCTTTCAACGACGGCAACAGGAACGCAAGACACGAGCTGATTCCCCGATGTCCGACCGCAGCCTTACCCCGCCACCGACTCGACAACGGCGATCCCCGTCACCGTGTCGTCACTGTCGGTCACCGCCACCGCTGGGAAACTAGCTGGGCGACCGATGGGGGCGAGGCCGCACCACGTTTTCTCGGTGTCGCAAGATGTCTGTGTCCCCCCACGGACAGCAATGTTCGCACCCGTACACTCTTCTTCTCCTCGTAGGGGATCCTGTTATAGTTTAGTCGAGCCCAGTTTCAACAACGCGCTCAAGAAAAATGTGATAATGCGTTGTTGCCTCGTGCTCAGTTCTACCCACTTTGGACAGTAAATGTCTCAACACAACCGATATCTCTGCCGGTAGGACTTTAACTGGCAAGCTTTGACGACGACAAGCTTTGACGAGACAAGCGATTGAGCAAGAACTACCGCCCAATTTCGCTAACATCGACTGCTTGTAAACTACTTGAGCACATAATTCACAATCACATATCAAACTTCCTCGAAGCTAACAACTTTTCTTACTAAATACCAGCATGGATTCAGGAGGGGTTACTCAACTTGAACACAGCTAGTATAAACTATACATGATTTTTCCTCTTCAATTAACAATGGAACACAGATTGACGCCGTATTTATAGATTTCTCGAAAGCCTTTGACAGGGTCACTCACGAAAAGGTAATTTATAAGTTAGACACAATACTTCATAACAAACAATTAGTAAAGTGGATTTCAGCGTACCTTTTAAACAGAGAACAATTCGTTGTTTTTAACAATCATTGTTCTGACAAGCTTAAAGTTCATTCTGGTGTCCCTCAGGGCTCTGTTCTTGTGCCTCTATTGTTCTTAATATATATTAATGATATTGTGTCTAACATTCCTGTAAAAATTAGGCTTTACGCCGATGATTGTGTCATTTATACAGAAGTAAGAAGTGTCTCAGAACAAGTACTACTGAATAGCGCATTGCAAAAAGTTTCTGCATGGTGTGAATCATGGCAAATGTCCATTAATTTTGAAAACTATATTGATGAGGATTACTCACAAAAAGAATGCCTTACCGTTTGATTACAGTATTATTAATGTGACACTCGCAGAAGTAACAGAATATAAATATCTAGGGCTCTGGGTCACTAACAATCTCAGCTGGAACAAACACCTTGATTTTATTATGTGTAACGCTTTTCGTAAATTGTTTTTCTTAAGACGGGTATTGCGGTTATCCACTCGATCTGTTCGCCTCCTTGCTTATAAATGTATTGTTTTGACTACCTTAGATTATGCTGTTGTCATTTGGGACCCATTCACAAAGACTAACATAAACAAAGTAGAGAGGGTTCAAAAGAGGGCTGCTCGATACATATATAATAATTACCGACGTACATCGGTAACACATCTCTTAATCAAAGCTGGTCAACCGACAATAAATGAGCGAAATCGCTCTGCAAGACTTAAATTTATGTACCAATTAATTAAAGGGCATTACAGAACTGAACACACCCATTTAATTCATTTTTCGTCTGGGTATGCGACCCGACAACGACATCAGCTATCTTTAACTCCTTTTCGCACCCGTAATATCTGTTTTAAATACTCATTTCTTCCACGAACGATTACCGATTGGAATAGCCTCACTAACAATGAAGTGTTGCAACCTTCACTGACGTTATTCGCAGAAAATATTACTTAGTGTGTGTTACTGCATTTCATGACTTTACTGCGCTATTGTGTATTTTATTTTTACTGTTTGATATCTTGTTCAAGTGCTCTATTCCTGATGCTGGCTGCAGAGCTTCAACCTGCTCCCTTATTACTTTGTTTACATTTTGCCAGTTTTTGTGAAACTGCCTAATTCTTCTCCCCCCCCCCCCTGCTATAATCCAGATACAGGGATTGCAGTATCAATAAATAAATAAACTGCGATGACTTTCCAAATCGTTGAACTGTCGCCTGCCGGAGTGACATCCTATCCTGATTCCTACCCTGATTATTCCCTTGACTTTGAACGCATGATCAAAAAGTCGCCGACTACTGCTGAGCGGCTTCTCTTTCGAGAGGTGCAAGCAAGTTACGCTTCAGTGTTTGATTTTGCGCAAGACCAAAAATCAACCAATACGCTGCTGCGGCCTCGTAGGCAACATCGAATCAATACCGGGCAAGCGTCGCCAATTCATCAGAAGCCCTACCGCGTTTCGCCTTCTGAGAGGAAAATCATCGCCAAGCAGGTTCAAGAAATGCTGCGGAAAGCAGTCATACACGAATCATGCAGTCCGTGATTCTCTGCAGCTCTGGTTCTCTGCAGCTGATTCGTGCAGCTCTGGTGATTCTCGTCAAAAAGGACAACTCGTGGCGGTTTTGCGTGGACTACCGCCGTCTCAACGCCGTCACAAAAAAGGACGTATAGATGACGTATAGATGACGCCGTCGACTGTCTGCACTCCGCGTCCTATTTCAGTTGACTTGCGGTCAGGATACTGGCAAATTCCTATGCACCCCTTGGACAAGGAGAAGACAGCCTTCGTAACACCTGACGGCCTCTTTGAGTTCAACGTTATGCCTTTCGGCTTGTGCAACGCTCCGGCGACATTCCAGAGGTTTATGGGTACTGTGCTCCGCGGACTCAAATGGGACATTTGTATGTGCTATCTAGATGACGTGATTATTTATGGCACGACATTTCAAGAGCATAATCACGGCTTATCGATCGTGCTTGACTGCATACGGCGAGCTGGCCTTATTTTAAATTCCAAAAAGTGTCACTTCGGTGAGCGTGAAGCTCTTGTACTAGGCTTTCTGGTCGACAACCAGGGAATACGACCAGATCCACAAAGATTGCGGTGGTTCGTAACTTTCGGCTACCAAAGACGGTGAAAGACCTCCGAAGTTTCTTGGGCCTTTGTTCATACATCCGCCGATTTATCAAGAATTTCGCACAGCTTGCTTCTCCTCTGACGTCCCTTCTTCACAAGGACACACCATACGTGCGGATGGATTCCTGTGAGGCTGCATTTCAGCATCTGAAGTTTTTACTGACTTCCGGACCGGTCCTGATGCACTTCGATCCCGCTGCTTTCACTGAACTGCATACTCATGCTAGTGGTGTTGGTGTTGGTGCTCTCGCTGGGGCGGCTTTTATGGCAGGAATCCGGGCTGCGTAGAACGCAGTTTGGGGGTGACTTCAGCGGAGCGCGCGCCGAGACCAGCAGGGTAGTCAGTGCCGCACAGGCACGTGTACGATGCACGGGTGATCAGCCAGGTAGTCACCACAGCTATCTGTGAAACGAAGGAAGTTTGCTTAGTTGCGTGCTTTCGAATGCAACTGCTGCTGCTACAACCATATATGTAACAATAGACAAGCAAATACGATGAATTTACAGGAGCAATCGATCAACTCATGTGTGCTCACGTAGGCATTAAAAATTATATTAGCAAAAACGCTCTTGAAGATCGTCAGAAGAATTACATTTCGTGTTCAAGCCAGATAGGTTTTTGAAAATTTACCTGATACGTTGTGATACCAAGCCCACTACTTGCCTCGCTTGACATTTGCGTTAGTCTTTCCCGTAGGGCAGAAAGCTAGGCTAGATGCAATGAATGCAAACTTCAAGCCCGCGTGGAAAGCAACGGCCGCATGAACAGATGGATAAAGGAAGAGTGTTATGCTCGTACTGCGGCGCTCATTCTGTGTCCTTCCTTTCGTTTTGAAGTAATTTTCCGTACTGATTTCAAGTACGCGTTCATTCCTGAATCCGACTGCACGTAACTGTTGAGGGCCAAATCCCATGGCCATACAAGCCACCAAGCAAGTACTCACGTTACGGAGAAGGTAGCGCGTCCGTCCATTTCTGCACAGTATAAATGCAAGTGCAGTCAGTATAGACTAGAGCACTGCACGGCCTCGGGCTTACCCGATAGCCCGGGCCCGGCCGGGCTCGGGTAGGGCAGTTTTTTCACGGGCTCGGGCCAGGCTCGAACACTGCATGTGCTTTTCGACACGGGCCCGGGCCAGGCTCAGACTTTCTGGTGGTGTGCATGTAACGTGCAGCGAGTTATCCTCGCGCGTCTCGACTCTGACAAACATAGTGCCCCGGCGCAACTGGAAGCTAGCAGTCCTACTCCTGTGTACTTCCCATTTCTTCTTCCGTCGTATTTTGCGTTGTTTGAACAGAACATAAAAGTCCAGAAAGACTGAAGTCGCCTGAAACGAAAGGATGCCATTGTATACTTTACCTAAATCAAATGTATTAATGCTTTCAGCGCGGTGCAAGCGTGGTCGCGACTTGCTGATTCGTCAAAGGCGAATTGGTAAAACGATGACTGGTAACATTAGATAATTTGTCACGCCGCTGAAATATGGCACTGCGTCCATACATGATTGCACGCATGTTCTCAACCAACCGCCTAGCAGCAGCGCATTACGCTGCACCATGGAGGATCGAGACGCTTTCTTTCTCCATTTACTCCATCCATGCGCTGCGCTCACGACCGGTCGTAGTGAGCGAATTTCAGCGTGTAATTTGCGTAGAGTACAAAAGGAGAGGTAGCTCAACAAAGTCGAGGTCCGAAAAAGCCGACCCTCCACCTCCCCCCCCCCCTCCGTTCTTTTTACCTGAATACGCCAGGTATAGGTCTATGCGTAGCATGAGTTAACAGATAATTACTGTGTGCACTCTATGTTACCTCGATGTGCACTCGAGGGAGTGCACAGCCAGGTAACATAGAGTGCACACACAGGTAACATCCTGCCGTAAACAGAACAGACACATCCTACAGGAAAGATTAAGTTTGCTTCCTCGAGTCTTACGAAAGGATGAGTAAACATGCGGTACACACGAAGTATGTTTCCTCAAGGTCACAAAAAGGACAAGGAAACGTAAAGGTCACATTGGGCACAAGAAGGAAACAGACAGAAAACATAAAGGTCGTGGCCATTTTCATAGGGGGTGGCTGCTGTTCGGGTGTAGTGTACTAGAATACGGTTGACTGGGACGAGCGGCTGGGGCGGCGCATGCTTTGCAGTGGGGCTCCCGACGTGGAAAAATACTGTGGCGGCGCTGCGATAGAAGTGGATTGGGCCACATCAAGGTCGCGCCGTTGTAAACTGCTGGCGATACTGCTTCGCGCGCTGGTATTTGCGTTCAGACCGCTCAAATGGTGTTCATAATTGCATATGACATGTATTTATGCCTCAAGAATCAATTCCTTTCATTCTCTTTATTTTTTTCTAATGCCTTAATGCCGCTCGGTGATCTTTTTGGTCTCGGGCCGGGTTCGGGCCAGTTTCGAGCCGGGTTCGGGCCGGGCTCGGGCTTAAGGTAAAGGGGTGGCGGGCCGGGCCGGGCGGGTAACGTAGATTATTTCCAGGCCCGGGCCGGGCCCCGGTCTCGCCATAAAGCTTTTGGTCGGGCTCGGACAGGCAGCCCAACGTAAAAACAGGCCCGGGCCGGGCCCGGACTGAAAAATTCGCCCGAGCAGTGCTCTAGTATGGACAACAAAGTTGATAAAATGTCACTGTTTCTTTTAACTTTATTTACAGATGCAGAAGATCCGTTGGAGAACAATGAAGAATTTGATTATTCTGGAAGTAAGGACATTGTTTGTGAAAAACCTCACAACTTATTTTGTTCTCTGAAAAGCTACACAAAGTTATTTAGAGTGTTGGCGTGTAGCTTTGTCTGATATCAGAGGCACAGTGACAAGCATGGTTCACAGGGCTATACAGAAGAATAATTGAAATAATTAGTAATTATTTGCAATTAGTAAGGGGAAATAATTGCCAGTGTGAAAATGGGTCCGCACGTACTTTCGAAGATTCATCCATGCTACATGCAAGTGTCATTCACGTGAGTATATTACCGTATCGCAAGACAGCCTTTATACTTCATTTACTGATCTCCAGATGGCACAATATTCTTTCTGGCTCATTGTATTCTTGTTATTTGACGATAACATTGAAAGGGCCGTAACACCACGTTTGGGAGATTGAATTATAAATTGTATGTTAAACAATACGCTTACCAAAGCAAGCTCAGCAAATGTCAGCGCATTCGGTTCAGTAGAAAATTTGTATTTTTAACGCAGTTGAACCATCTGGCAACACGAAGTAATTGCGAAATGAAATTGCCCACCAAGAATCGGCTCCCTCGAAGTAATGGGTGCCGATCTCTAACACGTTTTCATGTGATGCAAGCACTGGAAGCCACTGCCAGAGGTGAAATTTTCTAACGGCCGCCATGCGTCGATCGTTTAGTCTTAGCATGTACGTATCGCCTATTTGGCCGGTCTGCTCTTCCTTTTTAATGCGCGAGTGAAGGAAGAGCGGGCCCAACTCCATGGCGACGGCCTTGCTGCGCCTTGTGTCCGATGTAGTCTTAAATTGTTCCAGTGCAGACGACGCAGTTGTGGCACTGCATTTTCTCACGTCCCATAGTCCGTACCAAAATTCCAGTCGCTGTCCGTGGGAGGATATCAGGAGCAGCGATAAAAAATTGAAATTTCTAGTTATAATGTGCGATTGAAAACTAATTATTTTATTTGTATAACCATATTGGGCCTCTACTCTATATTACAATGATAAATTGAGAAAATTTGCATGAGCTTGTCATGGTCTCTTTAACTTTGTTGAAAAACTGCTTCCGAATTTATATTACGGAACAGGTTTATATAATTGCCTGAAACATTAACGCACAAAAACATTCCATAGCCAACGTGCTTTCTCACAGTTGTTTAATACTATTACCCTTCAGTGATTTATAGAGCATCAATAAATTAGGACAATATCTAAGTCTCTTTTCTCACGCCATATCAATGGGCGCATTTGTTAATTATTCTGCACGTCCAATCATATCTACTGTATATCATATATCGCACAGTGTGACTTACCCTAGGGATACCAGTTCCACAACGTCGTGTGGCTGATGGTTGTCGCATAAATAATTGAAATAAAGACTCATACAAAATACAGCAACGGCATTTCATTACATAACTCCTCACAGTTCTCTTAATTTTTTAAATACCTTTGAACAACGACAACATCACATTAGACAGGTTTGTTGGCTAATGAGTCATTCGCTCGCTGATACTGTGGCACATGCTGGGATGGTGGAACTGTTTATAACGTTGCTTCATGAATCTTGTATATCTAGGCGCTTACGTGCATTGGTTAATGGCAAGAGCAACCGCGCCTGGCTCCTATTGCACAATGTCTCTCCTCCATGAAGTCTGTGCTTGCGAATTTTTCACTGAAAGGGCATTCAAATACCATCAGAAGGGAAGAAGAAACAAAACATGCCACCAGTGCAGAACTCAAAGCTTATATGGTGCATGCACTGGATATCTGAAAGCTGAATAATTGTAGCTGAAGATTCTTAACTAATCGGCCTATCCTAAAAACAATTTGCCTTCATTTAGCGGAATAACGCAAGAGACGTCCAAATTCAAAGCTTACGACGTCGTTTTGCTTTCAAGAAACCTTAATGAATGGTGTTAGAGGTTGTCAGTCGGATTTCACTCAAAGGGTTCCTTGCCTATGCTATCGGAGCAATTTAAAAAACTTGCGCTGAGCGGCGCAGTTGTTGGAGTTTTCGGCAAACGTATGCGTGAGTGTCAAATTACCAATTGAGCGACATGAAGCTGCACTAACGTGAAACCTGGGGAGGTTTCACGTTAGTGCAGCAAGCAGTGATGCACCGCTAATGGGCTCATACTACCTTAAGCAATCATAACCCTTTAAACGTGGCCTCCCATTCAATATAGAAATGTAGGCCGGTTTCGGCGATGACCAGCAATAGTGCTCGATGGTTGCTTCCATAGAGCCATGAATCTGGTGGTCGCGTAGGATGAAGGCCCATTGTTTTCTGGTGGTCGCGTAGGATGAAGGCCCACAGTTTTCTATATTTAATGGTTTATGCCGTTGGGCGAACTTTCGAAATAAAAAAATGTGGTTGATCCCTCTTATATAGGAATCGGTATAGAACACGAAAGTGAAACGTGTCTTCAAAGAAGTAGTGTAATGTTTATTGCACATTGATATATAATGTCTATTGGTGTTTTGTGGCTAAAGCGCCCTTAGGCGTTGATGCACCCACGCTGACGCCTGGTGGCACGTCTCCTCCATCACGACTACCAACGTCGATGACCATGAGCAACCGTCGTGCATATGGAAGCTGCACTACTCTGCACACGCTAGCACAACGCGAAAGACGAAGCACGTAACTGACACACTAATACAACGCGCAAGACAAAGCACGTAACTGAATCGTCACCGAGTCAAATCAGCGCGTACAGCGCGTCGTAATTGCAGCCTCCGCGATCAACTTCAGAAACATTTTCAGAGCTAATTGCGGAGGCCACGCTCCGCTGTGCTGAGTACGGTGAACGCCACCTAAGTGGCGTTGGTAGTGCTTCTTGATGCCAGCGTCCCTTCGAATGCTGGCATCGAGGCGTCGTAGTGCTGAGACCACCGAAGCGTTCACTGTCGGTGCGCGTTAGTGTCATAATGCAGTACTTCTCTTTTCTGCTCGTAGGCGGCGGCACCGCCCCGAGCAAGAGCGCGGGTACACGGAGGAGTGTTAGATATATAAGGCGCGTCTGTGTAGCTCTCTGCAAATGCGTTTGTGGCGCAATGGGTTAAACGCTCGGCGATATATCGTTGCGGACCGAGAGGTCGTGGGTTCGATTCCCAAATTTTGCATGTTTGTGGAACTTTTTCTTCTGGTTTCTTTCTTTGTATTATGTTCTATGACGTATTTCCGTGACGGAAATACGTCAGTGAAGTCTTGGTGGACCCCGGCATAAAACACTTTCGTGTTAAAAAAAACGCGCATTTGTTCTTCGCCGTGAGTTCACTCCCCGTGAACGCGCGCGTCCCTCGCGCCCTTTCACTCGCACATACAGCGTTCGGCGGCGCGCGGCGACATTGACGTCATATGGAACCTCACGGCGACGGCGACGCCGACGGCAAAAATCTGCTTTGGAGTGTCCATATAATTGCTATCGCAATAAAATACGCGGCCTCCTCATTACGACGACAGAAAAGAAGTGAAATGCTAGGCTGGAATGATGAGCGGCAACGCAGACAGCTGTGGAAGACGACGACGACGACGAACGCGGGAGCGCTCGTTACCCGGGACGCTCACCACGCGCTCGGGCCGAGCGTGGGCCGTTTGCTTACCCTGACGGCAACGACAGGAGACGCCGACAGCCGGAGCGCATAAGGTGCTTCTCACCTAAAATCGGCAGCTGGCATACGCTGCTATATGCGGCCACACGGGGGCTTTGCGGGCCGACTCCGTCGTTCGTCTCTTCACGCCACGAGTGCCTTGCTGGTGGGGAGTTGGACCTCGTGAAATGGAAGCACTAGCAATGTGTATGTTTTACATAGTTACATGATTATTATTGAGCACACTTCGAACAACGTATTTTCTATATGAACTACTTGCTTTTCCTAGATTCCTAGACAAAGAACGTCGGTGATATGATGCGCCGCCAATGAAGTGCTCTAACGCCTTTGTAGGACTGCCACCGAGTGAAAAAAAAAAACTAAACGCAGCAACAGATGTGTCATGCCTTTGCGCAATGTATAAAACAGGCGCCGTGGAGTCGTCGTCACGAACTCATTGTTTCATGGATGTGAGGGAAACAGTTCAACGGTGAAATGGTTCCACAAAAGCGAAGACACCTCTCTCATTTATCACGCCTTTGCCTGTTGAAAGGGCGAATAGCCATTGAGCAAGCCATCATGACGCCGGCATTGGCCCTCCCACTGGAACGCCATTCTTACCACAAGACTTCTATCCGTGCCTCATTCCTGCATGTTGTGCAAATCTACAATACAACAGCGATGAGCAGGACTGAAGGCGCTGCGCTTGAGGCACACGTGATAGGCAAATGATTACGGCTCCACTAACGCAGCTCACGTCCTTATTTCGATAGTTCGATTGCGGGAACGGCGTTGTTTGCGTTATGAACCTTTATTGTGTGATGTACTATACCGGCCGAACCTGACAACGTTTGACATAACACTGAACACATCGTAGAACTTACTTGAAGTACTAGCACTGTTGGTATCTGTGGCTTGAGTGCAAAGAACTGAAGCATAATGCCTTTTCGCTTTTTTGTCTGGTACGAAAGTTCTGTCTACGAACGCACATAGGACGGCGCGTCGAAGTTTCTAAGCTTATATCATTCACATTCCAAAGGCATATGCGTCGACAAATCCTCTCTTCTGCTGAACATTACAAAAAGAAAAGGCTTCGGCACATGTCCTAAGGTGTTTTAGGGGCGAAGCTCCATAGGGTGTGGGTCTGTCCCTCCTCTGTAGTATGCAGTAGTAGTAGGTAGCCACGTCTACGTTTATGAAAAAAAAAATTCCGAAAGTTGTGTCCGTGGCGCGGAATCGAACCAGGGACCCCTCGCTTCCGAACGCGCGGCGCTAGCCAATACGCCACGAAGCGCCCTTGGACACGCGCACCACGATGACAATAAATACCCAACATTAACGAAAGACTGCGCGTTTCTAACGCGTTTGTGCTAGCGCGTTACGGCCCGTGTAAGAAGCTGGTGTAAGACGCTGTGGCCTCTCCGCCTTACCCCCGTATTCATAAACGCTCCTCGACTTGAACTTGACTTGCCACCGCCTTGGGCAGCGCGTTCGAAACGCGTTGAAGGCGGTCGCAAGTGAAGTCGAGGAGCGTTTCTGAATACGGGGGTTATACTCTCTCAGCAGTCATGTGATGGCGTCGGCAAACGCGGTGCACGTTCCGGCATGTGTAAACGGCTGCGTAAGACGCTGTGGCCTCTCCCCCTTACTAGAGAGTCCTGCACGTTTCTAATGCGTTTGTGCTAGCGTCCTCTTAAGCGGGAGATGGTGCAATTATAATGAAGGGCGCTGTTATAAAATAGGAATGACGTCACATATGGCGCGTGTCATTGGTGGAAGTCAATCGTTCGATTTAGTGCGGCGAGACTGGGCGAATTACACGGAAGATTCACGGTTTACCGATGATTCCCTCCGGAGCTTCGCCCACTCATCATCAGTCACCCCGTGGATATGCGGTGTTTTTTTTAAAGACGATAGTCTTTCTTGGGCAACTTAAACGCTGAAAATTTGGTCTGTCTGTCTGTCTGTCTTTCTGTTTGTCTGTCTGTCAACCGATTCAGCGACCTGGCCAAAGTTGGACCACTTGCTTACCGCCCACACTACTTAAACTGGTATGGCTGTTCATACTTGTGAACGTTATCGATGAAAAAGTAAATATTAAGCATATCTGAGGCGCAATATCACTAGGTAAGTATTAGGAGGTGTGTTCCTTTAATAGAAAATACATAGATACGTAAATCTAAAGACCCTAGTTTCTTAAGCTGCGCTGAAAATGCCATGCTATGCGCGCCGACGAACGACGTCTGCCACGAAGGGAGGGAACCCTCTGCACAAGCTCGTGTTTCCCCGACTGCGCGCCGACGAGCGCCCTCTGCCATGGAGGAAGGAAACCCTCTGCACAAGCTCATGTTTCCCGATGTATTGCCAGATGGCGTCCATGTCTCACGCAGCGCCTCCTCAATTTTATCAATGCCAGCCAGATGCGGCCGATTCCGCCTCCTCAATTTTACCAATGCCAGCCAGATGCGGCCGATTCAACATAAAGGAAGCGCTGTCTGAGGCAGGGCAAAACATAAATGGCCGCTTGATGAAATACAACCCACTCTACAAGACATGCCCAGACAACGCAGGGAAAAGACCGACGACCAAATTGAAGCGGAGAAGCGCCGGCGTAGCGACGCTCGTCGTCTCAAGCGTGCCCAGGAAACGTCCGAGCAACGAGCCGAGCGGCTAGCGCAAGATCGTAAGTCGAGGCGCACCCGGAGGCAACAGGCCAGACCAGGATCAGACCAGCACTCATGTAGTAAGGCCGGCAGAAGACTATCGTCTTTCGACGACATTTGCAGTGAAGCACGCAGATACGCGGCCATTTTTTCTTGTGTTGTATTCAATAGTGCGTCGTTAGTGAAGTGCTTCGCATGTCTTTTACAAGTGAAGCTATGAAGTTATGTCTAGCCTGAACGTCAGCGTCTGTTCGTTCAAACTATCATCATCAGCAATGGATCGAGCATCGTCGTCTTCTTCCACAGCTGGCACCTTGGCGCCCCTTGGCGCAACCGCGAGAACACGCTCGTGCAATTGCTCCTGCGTTCGTCGTCGGCGTCGTCTTCAAGAGCTGGCTCCGTTGCCGCTCGGTATTCCAACGTAGAATTGAACTTCTCTTCTGTCGTCGCAATGGGAAGACCGAGTATACGGGAGTTTGAGCCATTCATTACCCTACGCGACGGACAGATTTTATTTTGAAGCAATTTCATTTTGAATAATAGCAAGCCGAGGAAACTCGAGACGTGGAACGCAGGCGTTTGTGCTTCGACAACAACTTGTCCCTCTTCAGTGTGATCCGCTCCAATGAACAGCGACACAATGCCTTGGAAATGTTGAATGAACAATACGCTACTAGTGGCAAAGACCTTGGTGAACTTAGAGTTTGCGTTACGTGTAAGGAATCTTTTATCAACGGAAAACTGCCTGCGTTCAGCCCTCTGAAGAGGCATATGTACTCTCCATTTGTTGTGATCGTGATAAGCTCGGCTTATCATCCATCTTCATGGAGTGGAAGGGCCAACGAATTTTTCTTTCTTTATTTCTATAGCGTGCCTTTAAGCTTAAACAAATTTCTTACAGCTTTTTGTTACCTCTGCTGCGCGTTGCATTTGTTCTTAATAGAATGCAATTTCGCTCAGCATTCAATCCGTTTACGTTTCAGGGCAATGCTCAATTTGTTCCCATGATCGGTCAGCGCTACAATTAGACACGGACGAAAAAGACGAGACGATCGCAGGCGCGTAGTTCTCGCTACTTGTGCAGTCAAATCATTGTGTTTATGCCATATATTTTGAGATATACAAAGTATTATTTAGTGATGCACTGTTTATTTAGATATATGCCAGTCATCAGCACGTCATCGCTTATCCAAATCTGACGCTTACAAGCGCGAAGAGCCATTATACTGTCACCGAACAGGAATGTCTAGTAGTTGTCTTTGCCATGCAGAAATTCTGGCCTGCCTTATGTGGTGCCACACCAATTCTGATGCGTAATCGCAGCCGCGAGAGCGTCCCTGCATTCCTGAGAGAGGCTAACTTTAGCCTGCAGAAATGCCTTTCATCCATACAAAACGCGGTGAGGAAGCCCAGACAGCGCCCAGCGCCAATGGCAACACCACAAAAGACTGTGAAGTCTCTTGAAGCTTCTCACTTCCGGAAGGAAAAGAGCCCGCCTTGCTACGCTCGAACATAGACCACCGAACCTGCGTCGCCAAAGGCATTTAAGGCCGAACTGTCCCCTTGTTAGACAAAACAGACACCATCAGACAAGCCTGTTTGTCTGGCGGGTTCTGACAGCTATTTGCCAACTACCTGTTACATAATATGTACATAATATGTAAATACCCGTACAAAGATTTCTTCCCTTGTTCTCAAAGTCCGAGACTCCGTCTCTGTTTCGGAGACTGTATCATTGTGTCCTTAAACTCCGTCTCGAAGATTAGGCTCAGCCGTAGGGTTCGAAGACACAATACACAACATTGGTGGTAGCTCTGCGATTCCCAAGATTCCTATGGATTTCCAACAATAGCCTCGAGTTTGTGATGGTAACTAATCATCATTCGCGATGCTCGTTTATCCGGCCCCATGATCCACCTGGCCGGCTGGCGCGCTTGGCCTTACGCTTTAAGAGCTGCGTCTCCGTCGCCTACAAGGCTGGGCGGTGTTATAGGGGCGCTGACTGCCTATCGATATTCTCTTCACCGCAAGCTAGTGTTCAAGGTCAAGACCTCGATGACTATCTGATCTCCACCTTGCCGGTGTTCTCTAATCTCAGTACCTTTAAGACTAAACACCGTCATGGCCCTACCTTGAAAGCCGTACGGAAACTGCAATTTTATCTGTAAGAACAGGCCTTTCATTGTTCTACACGATTTGTTATAACAAGAGTAATTACGCTCATGACGGTGCTCAATTGCTCCAAGTGATCCCCCCTCTCCCCCAAAAACCAGAGTCCTCCGGTCCTTTGTTCACAGCGGCGTGATATCACGTCCGGTCACCTCAGATTTTCACCAACGCAGCAATGACTCCACCAACTCCTCCTACTCCTGATTGAAACTATGGAAAATAGCAAAACAGTAAGCCGATATCTGCGCTTTTTGTCGACGCCACGACAAACAATGACGGCTCCTGCGGGCTACTTGCAACCAGTTAGGGCACTGCCATCGCCTTTTGATATAGTCGGTACTGACTTGCTCGGTCCGTTCTCGAAGACCACAGCTGTCTATCGCTGGAATATCGTGTGCGCAGATAATTTAACTCGTTACACCGAAGCGGCGGCACCTGCATCTGCCACTGGGGAAGATGTCTAATCACTGCGGCTGCATTACGCGATGCAAAGTCACGGTACGTCCTGTGCCACGTCAGAAACTGGCAATTCAGCGCCGACGTCGTTACAGGACCCCTATGACTTTTCATTTCTGCTTACCACATTCCAACCGCAAACGCTTGCGAACTTATGGCTTTCCAACCGCAAACCAATCGCCTGATCGAGCGTAGGAATTACATTTTTAGCAACATGCTCTCGATGTACGTCGCCGATGGGATGCTGTTTTATGTTTCCGCACGTATGTACGGGCGTACAAGAACGCCGAGCATGATCTTGTTCGGTATAAGCGTTTTTTGCTGTAGGCATGGCAGGGTCGTCAGCCCAGCAGCCACCTCCCGCTTTCATTAAAGATAGCATCCATGTTACTCCTGAGTGTTTTCATGAGCTCATTATGGCATTGCTTGTGTGAAGAAGGCTCTTCGATCATTCGTATTTTGTATCGCGCCCAAAAAGCACGTGGTCTTGCTTGTCTTAGAGCGCTGTTCTCACAAGGTAAAAGAAAGGCTCGGGATAATGTGTGACATATCCATATCAGCATTTCTCTCACTGATAATATTAGGCTATGGATGCTGTGTAGATGTGTACAACACATAATTCTTGCCACTTACTTTGCATCATTCCGAATAATCACTCGCTTGAGGGGTGTCAACTACGCGGACGCCAGAGTGAATAAGGCAGTCGGCGTTCGCGCGCCGCACAAGTTGTTCCCGTAGCCTGACTCAAGCAATACTATCATATGCTCCTCTAGCCCTCTCGGCCGACTTCACCTGGTCGTTTGGAAATTATTGCAGTATGATACGGAGGAATTCGAGTGGGGGGGGGGGGGGGGAGAGATGCGAGGTGCGTGGAGGCGGTCATTTCCTGCACCAGGCTGGCCTGTCCCTGCTTCTTGCACGTAGTTTCGTCCAATGCATTGTAAATTGTACGTAACCCCACAGACTCATAACAATGGGCTTCTACTAGCAATATAAACCTGAATGTTCTGATCCGCAAGGCCCACAGCAGATTAACTGCAGCGTCATTTCTTGCTTACATCAGTTATAAACAACATATTGAATTATACATTCTGCCCTATCATTGAAACTGAAATAAACTGCATGTACGTTTATTGTATAAAGTTACGAATTAACAAAAATTTAAATATTACTTCACGGTTAACGATCCCCAAAGGGACGTGAATCACTAAAGAAAAAAAAAGGTTTAGGCGATATACAGTTCTTCACCACTGAGTACAAAAACGGGCACTTAAGAGGCTGAAAATCACTGCAAGTCACATTCAATTACGAAAAATAGCAGCAGCTGCTGTGGCTTATGCTGTGAATTGGTTAACGAGTTCCGTATGCCGAAGACGGTTGTTCCGACAGCCAAGGAATCACTGAAGCGGCCGGTTCGAATGCGGCGCTGCACTCCCTACGCTGTGTCCCAAAGCACGTCGATTTACCAGCGTAACGCGACCCACTCCTTACCCTACAGCGGGCACTCATGCCATGGTTACCGGCGCACGACACATGAACCTGGACAAAGACACACAAAACACAATAATAATGTACTACCCCGATAAGTCCACGTCACATTTATATACAATCGCAAGAATCGTAACGCTGAGTGTGACCTCTCCCCTTTCCCCTAACATCTTTCTCGAGTTGTTAAATCATTTCACCAGTTCTTAAAACGTCCTAATAAGTCGCATGCAATGTGGCGCTTACATATGAAGGGCAGCTAAGGCCGCTAGACTCCTGGACTGAGGGGACCACCCACTGCAGAGCGGAGGAGCTACCTACGCTCGCGTGCTCTTTTGATAAAAGTTTATTCTCTCTCTCTCTCTCTGAGTTTGTGTAGTTCCTTCGCGTTGCCAGGCGGAATACTGGCATCTCTGCTCAGGGTTGTCTCCGTAGCATAGGCCTGGCTTGTCGAGCGTTGTCGTCGGTGAGGACAAGGTTGTCACCGTAGCCTAGGACGGGGCCGTTGTCCTCGGACCAAGCGTTGATGGCGACCACGATGCACAGCCGCGAGGAGTGGAGGATCAAGCCCGGCTGGTGCAGGGCCATTGGTGTCCTCCTCCTGATCAATTCATCAATCTCGACGTCATTGGTTTACCGTATTCTTTGTACAGTCTTCTAGCGGACTTCTTCATTCTTCCCTTCTAGCGGTGTTCTGCCATTTCCTGCCATTTCCCAACTCGGTCCTTCCACGCCACGTCAGCCTTCTTCCTCTTCCTTCTTCCCTTTCTTCTTGTACTTCAGCTCGTGACAACTCTGCAAAAGCATCAATAGAACAATGGCGACTAATCTGGTGGTGTGGCAGTGGAAGTGTAGAGTAGAGCACTGCACGGGCCTGATTTTTAGGCCCGAGCCCGGCCCGGGCCCGCTTTACGAGGCCCAAACCCAGCCCGGGCCCGTAATACAAAGCCCGGCCCGGGCCCGGGCGTACATGACCGAGACCAGCCCGGGGCCGGCCCGGGCCCGACCCGGGCCCGTGTTACTGAGCCCAGGCCCGGCCCGGACCCGGGCATCCATTACTAAGTTTAGCTATAGGGCCCGCGTGTGCATGACCAGGCCCGGCGTGTCAGAAAAAATTCTTTTTTTTACTTACAGATTGTACCGTATCTGTTAGCCTCACCTTCTCGAGGTTTAATCAGTTGCTGTATATAAGCAATAAAAGGTCAAAATCTGTTTCTCCCACGGGAACATCAGTAATCCGGCCCATTGCCTGTGCTGCTATTTTTAAAGTGGTGCACATGCACTTACCTTTATTTGTACGATATGCTTCCATGATGTCATTTAGCATGCAAATATGCAGGGTCTTTCATTTTAGCTGAACCAAGTTTTTAAATATTACCTGTGGCAGATAGCACAATTATACTCCTTGATCTAAACTACTCGATGCGGCAGCCATTACTTCCAGGAGAAATCAAAACGCCTAATTGAAGAATTAACACAATTACGTCAATTAAATTTTTAATTAATTATTTTACGGCACATATTTCAATCTACGAATTATAGCCGCTGAGTTCGCAAGGCGAATCCACTTGGAACGAATTCTCAGGACTGAACCAGTTTCGAGATAATAATTTTCAAATTGTCCGACGAAGCCCATGGGCGTTCCAGTTAGCTTTTTGAGGAAAACGCTGTTTTATGCATTGAAGCACAAAAGTAACTGGCCTTAGCGCTAAAATAATGCAATTTTATCGACACTGGTAATAGTGCAATCGCAAAAGCAGCAACATGAGAATGGTTTGAGGAGTGTTTCTTTGTATGATTTATTTTTCTTTACGAGGAAGCAATTTTCGTTTTTGCGGAAAAGAAAAAAATTACCATAGCTTGCACTGACGGCGTAATGCTAAAGGGACAGCGGAGCTGATGGGCACCAAGCTAGTCTTGGCTTTTGGGCTAGGCTAAGCACTACCAAGTCATCCCCACCATTTCCCGGAATTTATTTATTATTGATTGATTATCGATTAGCTATTGATTGGATATCGATTGTCTATAACAAGATATTTGCCACGTATTTGGGCTAGGCTAAGCACTACTAAGTCATCCCCAGCATTTTCGGGAATTTATTGATTATTGATCGATTATCGACTAGCTATTATTGGCTATCAATTGCCTATCGATGACTGACTAATTAGCCCCCACCATTAGCTAGACTTATCCAGGATCAGCTTCGCTAGTTCACAGGTGTATGTGCCCTTGCGCGTGGACCCTTTCTGCAGTGCTGCCAGGATCGGCCCACATTTTTGGATTCAGCAGACACATTACGCCCGGCTGAAGCAGCTCCGCTGTTAGAAATGAGAACTTCATCTGTTTTACTATTTACTTCGATAAGATATACAGTCATCTGATAAGATATACAGTCAAGAGAGCGGTGTGGATCAGAGAACAAACGGGGATAACCGATATTCTAGCTGACATTAAGCAGAAAAAATGGAGCTCGGCAGGCCATGTAATGTGTAGGATGGATAACCGATGGACCATTAGAGCTACAGAATGGATACCACGAGAAGGGAAGCGCAGTCCAGGACGGCAGAAAACTAGGTGGGGTGATCAAGTTAGGAAATTCACAGGCGCAAATTGGAATCAGCTAGCGCAAGACAGGGTTAATTGGAGATCGCAGGGAGAGGCCTTCGTCCTGCAGTGGACACAAATATAGGCTGATGATGACAATGACAGTCATCTTTCACGTGTCACATCAGCTTGGTACAGAATGCATGGAACCATGCAATGCATAATGGTCGCGTGTGCTCGAAGGCCTACTTAGGCCCTTCAATGAGCGGGCCCGAAGCTGGCCCGGGCCCGTGGCTTCAAACCCGAGTCCGGCCCGGGCCCGCGACCTCAAGCCCGAGCCCGGCCCGGGCCCGCGGCTTTAAGTCCGGGCCCGGCCCGAGCCCGCCGACAAACACTTCGGACGGCCCGGCCAGGCCCGCGGGCCGGGCCGGGCCGTCCGAAGGGCTTTCTGGTCGGCCCGGGCCCGTGCAGTGCTCTACTGTAGAGGGCTGCTCGAAAACACGACCTTTTCACGCAGTACATTGCCGCTCACTAACTAACTAACCAACTAACCAAACACTTCACGTTACAGGTTATACGGCGTATAGCCATAATTCGACGCTGGTCATTCTGATTCGCAAAGACATAGCGGCAGATGTTGTCCACAGCACGGAGCACAGCCTCTCAGTACGCATCCTCCCAAAATAGACAAGAGCAAGGCAACGAATCTAGACCCACATGAAGGAGATAATAGAGAAATCAACAGCCGAGCACGGACAAACATCTTTTTCATCTCTGGGAGGCAAGGCATGCCCTCATTAAAAGATGGAAAAGTTAGTGGCGACTTGTTGCATTCCGTCGGGGTGTGCAATATGGACGTTATTTTGGGTGGTCAGATATTTAACGCAGAGTTCGCTGTTCTACCTCATTCTACGCATGACGTAATCCTGGGCCTTGATTTTTGAAACTGTGGTGCCACTGTCGACTGCGGGACAGCAGAAATTAGTGTAGGTACAAGTTTTCAGCTGCGTTTATGGAGAGCCCGCTGTATCACGAAAGTGTGCTTTGTGTATCCAGGGATACAGTTGTGCCTCCGTTATCTGCAACCTGTGTTTCAGTCTCCTGTTTCCCTACCACCGACAGAATGTTTGACGCTACCGTCGAACCCGTTCGGCTGAACTGCATCAAGAGGAATGTGCTGATACCGCATTGCACGCTGTCAGTTGTTCACGGGTGCACTAGCTTATGGACTGTAAACTGTTCCAGTGAACCTGCAATACTACCACAGGGCCTGAAACTTGCCGCCTACCATGAAGATCAAGTTCTGTCACTCGCCATTCTTACAGAGGCCCCTGATTCTGCGGATGAACGCCATTTCGTTACTGCATGCCCTGCTGTGGACTCCTTCATTCTAGCTATATGGTGAACAAGTCGCTCAGCACTAAACAGCGTCATGAAGTGGCGAATATTCTGCTAAAACATGCCACACTGTTTGACTTTTCGCATCAAGAGGGGCCACCATCGTTTCCTCCTTCTTGTATACACCATTGCATAGATGCGGGATCTGCCCAACCTTTGTGGCAGAAGCCGTAAAGAGTTTCACCATCGGAACACAAGGTGATCAACGACCAAGTCCGCGAAATGCTAAATAAGAATGTAATCCAAGAATCATGCAGTCCGTGGGCAGCGCCAGTGATTCCGGTTAAAAAGAAAGATGGGACATAGCGATTTTGTGCAGACTACCGGCGTCTCAACACAATCCCTAAAAAGGACGTGTATCCTCTTCTACATACCGATGATGCTATCGAATGCCTTTCATCAGCATCTCACTTTTCGTCTGTCGACTTGAGGTCGGGGTACTGGCAGATTCCTATGCACAAGACAGACAAGTAAAAAACGGCATTTGTAACACCAGACGGACTTTTTGAATTTAATCTGATGCCGTTCGGGGGTTGTGTAATATACCTGCAACTTTTGAGCGCTTCATGGAAAACATACTGCGTGGTTTGAAGAGGTACCTAGAAGATCTAGTGATTTTTGGACGCACGTAAGAGTGTCACAATATGCTCAATCGGAAACTACGCGAAGATCAATGAGGAGATCGGCGACTACACTGAACATTTCACTCGTGAGCAGTGGCACGATACGTGCAACAAGCCAAACGGCACATTGAATATGAGCTCCACGCGGAACGTCATCCGATCCCTCACTGTCACAACCCAGACAAAGACGGAAACGTCCCATAAGCTGCGCAAGTTGCTTGGAACCTTTGAGCAGACCGACGAACTATTTAACGAGCTTAGAGCGACACACATTACGGATCCAGCTCAACCACCATATGCAGACTACAAAAGCGCAGAGCCAGAAAATGAGGGCTTCATTGGCCCGATCAGAATGACAAAATTAGAGCGTGCCTTATCAAAATCAAAGCCCAATAAAACGCCAGGACCAGATCAAATTACGGCAACACAGCTTCGCAACCTTACAGAAGCCGATCATTCGTACTTAATTCAGCAAATGAACAATATATGGGAGACGGGCAGCTTGACAGAAGAATGGAGGAGAGCCAGCATCATTTTCATTCCGAAGCCTGGCAAGCCCCAAGCCATAGCGAATCTGCGTCCAATATCGCTAACATCATGGGTCGGTAAGCTAATAGAGCGTATCGTGCTTTTATATTAGTCACCTTGAGAGAAGCAAACACCCACCCCATAATTTCATTGCATACAGGCATCACTTATCTACTCAAGACGTTCTGCTGCAGCTCCACGAAAAAATCACGAAGCAAACAAGCAGCGCTCAACTAAAAGCCATTCTTGCTATCGACCTCAAGAAAGCTTTTGATTATGTTAACCACGATGCTTTGTTGCAAGAGCTCGAAGCTACCGGGTGTGAGACCAAGCTTTATAATTAGATCAGGGACTTCCTACGGAGTCGCACCTACACTCTTCGTGTAGGCGGCACCACCTCACAACAGTATCCCCATCCGCAGAGAGGTATCCCGCAGGGTTCAGTGATCTCGCCCACACTTTTTAATCTTGCCATGTGCGTAATCCATAGAGCACTGAAAGACAACCCCAACATCAAATATGCGATCTACGCAGAGGACGTCACCATCTGGATCAAGAGGGGCTCGCCAGGACGCATCCAAGAAACTCTCCAACAGTCAACGAACAGGGTATATGAGGCTGCTCAGACCATTGGCCTTAGATGCGCGCCAGAAAAATCTCAATTGCTACTAGTTCACCACAAAAGATGACAGCCGCCCACCGTACAAATTGTAAACGACCGTGTGTCGATATCCTAACGGAAATTATTAAAATGCTCGGTCTCCATGTCCAGAAAGATGGAGGTCCGGCTGCGATGGCGCAGGACCTGCTCTGGCAAGGAGAACAGGTGCTGCACATGAAGCTAAGGTCTCCAACCGAACCAATGGAATGAAGGAGGCTCGTATGCTGCAACTACGAAACGCACTAATTATGTCACGCCTGCGGTACCACCTGCCCTATACCAATCTCAGCCAGCAAGATATCAATCGGCTTGATGCTCTCAACGAAAGGCGACAAAGCTGGCCATCGACATACCGTTTAGTACCAGCACTAAGCTCCTCCTTGACATGGGTTTCCATAACACGGTGGCGGAACTAGTTACTACTCATCGCCCTCAAAAAGAACTTCCCCGTTAGCAGCGCACTATTCAATGCAGGCACATCCTCCGGAGCATCGGTGATCATCCACGAGCTTCGCCTGCTGTGGACACGCGCCCAATACCACCGAAACAACGTGAATTCCTTACCATACTCTGCCACACCACATGAATCCCGAACGAGACAAGGAGATGCGATGCCAGCGAGTTGCCTACTTCAAGAGGTATACGGCAAGACACACTGACGGCATCTACTTTTAAGCTGATGGTAGCGTTTCGGAACGGGGCTTCGCTATAGCAGGCGTGAATAGTAACCTCCAAACTATACAGACGGTGGTACTCCCAGCGACAGATCCGACCTAAGCGGAGATGACGGCGATCGCAATCGCAATCAAACATATGCCCCCTAGCGACTCAGCCTACCCACGAATCATATTTACCGACTCAATGGCGGCTTGCAGAAAATTGTTGCACAACGATGTCCCGGTGCACATTCCCACACTTATGCAAGAGCACCTACAGGGGCCTTAAGGAATCATCTGAATACCTGGTCATGACGGGATGCCGGGAAATTAAAGAGATAATCAGCTCACCTGCGAGACTCTCAACCTGGCCGGCACCCAACATTCCGCAACCAGCCCAGACGACAAGGTAGGCTCTTCTGCGTCTGCAGCCTTATCAAGAGGCAAGACGCAAGTTCCCTAAGCTTAGCAAAGAGCTCACCCGTGAACAGGGTGTACTCATCCGTCAGGCCCAGAGTGAAACACTACCTATGCCAGCTCGAATGCACCTCCTCCGCGGCTGTTACCTGAGGATCCCCCACCGTGCCGGCACTGTGGCAAACACCCGAACACATCCCATATCCTCTGGTCCTGTGGACCACGCCCACCTCCCCTGCCTGCAGCTACAAATATTTCCCTTACACCCCATGCCGGGTGCCTGACAGAAGCCACCAGCACCGACGACCAATGGTACCGTGTGACGTTTATCAGTGCAGCACTGAAGAACGCCGCAAGCGAGGCTCTGGGCTGCGGGCCTTTTCACCACACCACCCAACGTGAAAATAAAGTTTTTTCTCTCTCTCTTTGGCGCGGTCGGTGGAGCTGGGGCGAAGAGTTGCTGGGCGACGCATGGTGAGGTTTTCCGGCGCACACTGGACGGACCGTCCTCGAGCTTAAATAGCTTCGCTAGTTCACCGGGGTATGTGCCATGAAGCTTGAACCCTTTCTGCACGACCTCCAGGATTAGCCCACATTTCGGGCGTACACCACCGGGCTATCTACAGTACAACAGCTTCGCTGTTCAAAAACGAAAAGAAGGCATAGAAATAGCAGGTTTTTACGCCGTTATATTTTTTCTGCCACTGTGCTGCATCATCAATAAGTTTGAATTGTAAGTGAAATAGCATGACGCCTGCACAGTGCCTAAAAACAAGGCTCAAGTAGCCCGATGCTTAACCTAATTACGACACGCGAGACTATCGCTAAACGTCCAGCTCACCTCACTGCTGTCGAAGATAGCACTGGACACAGGATTTTGAAATTCCGGTTGCTTCGCAGATCCAACAGGAGTGCCCATCATGATGCAAACTGTCACAACCATATATGCTAAGCACAACTAGTGCACAGCTATGACATCGACATTTGCTGACAGTCGCGCTTGAATGCCAGCACTGCCGTTCGCATGACAGCAGCAGCGCAACGCTTAGTTTACGCAGCATGCGAGGTACAGAGAAACAAGGAAAGGTCAATCGAGGGTGGGACAGGCCCGGTAATTCATCCAAACAAAGTGGGCACTGGACGTCGTCTCGCTCACTTCTCACAGCGCCGCTGACGCCTAATGATTTGCTCATTTTAGCATTTTATCACAGAGGAGAAGGCGAAAGTTTACACTGCTCACATAGACCAAATGCTTCGGGCTCCCAAAAGAGCCCAACCCTTCTACTCTTGCAAACACCCTCCAACGCCCCGCGGGAAGGTGGTGCCGCGAATGGTATACGCAGTGTGGGGTAGAAAGTGAGAAGCAGAGCAGAAGCAGGGAGGCAGATGGAAAGGTTCTCTCTCTCTCTCTCTTCCGGGGTTTTGCGTGCCAAAACCAATTCTGATTATGAGGCACGCCGTGGTGGAGGGCTTCGGATTAATTTTGACCACCTGGGGTTCTTTAACGTGCACTACAACGCAAGCACACGGGCGTTTTTGCCTTTTCGCCTCCATCGAAATGCGGCCGCCGCGGCCGGGATTCGATGAGATGGAAAGGTGTGGAACGGTGTTGCCATGAAGCCAAGACTGAGAGACGGCCATTTGCGTTTCCGGCGCTGCGATGGTTCCGGACTTACACTAAAGGGACTTACTAAAACTGACACGTGTGCGTGTAAGAGGGAGGGAGTAAAGCTTTTTTTTTTCTTTCTTTGAAGACGACAAAGTGTTTTCGAGGGCTTATTCGGTGTTGATAAATGGGGAAAGAGGTTAGAGATCAAAAACTTGGAGATATATTGAAGCCAATATATTTGCGAAGTGTGGAGCTTGCAGACCAACATAAGAAGATAAACAAGTAGACAGCGCCTTGCTTTTCTACTTCTTCTGAGTTGGAGCGTAGGACAACTGTCACTACATAGCACAAACTGAGTCTCACTGTTCGATCACAACATGGCTACGGTCCAGATTAGTGAAACATCGTAGAGAGTTTTACTGATTCCTCAGCTTAATGATTACAGTCTAGACTAAATAAAATGGGTTCCATACAGCCCTTAAATGCATTACCGTAAACAAATAAAAGGACGAGGCAGCAAGCTGCTGGCCCACCCTGACATTACACTAGCGAACGAGGTCATAATTAAATTTAAGCCACCACCTAATTGGTTGTGCCTAATCGCGTTAGAAGAGTTGTTATACTTTAAACAAGTATTCGGCACTCTTTACCATCGTGGCTCTCTCTCCTGATCCCACACTTTTAGTGATTCCTAGCTGCATCTGTGCTTCTTCTTTCTGTCATCCCGCTTCTGCGGAAGTTGTCCACGGGCCTTTTATCAAAGAATACCAGAGGCGACACCGACAATTCACACGCCCTCCGTCAAAGGAGCGTTCTTGTCGCATTCAACACTTCCACTTGACGGGGCCTCTACGAGCGTTAGACGACGCGAGTTTTCTCCCTTTGCTTACTTCTCGACACCGTCTCAGCGCAGGTCTGAGACTTCGGGATCCATTCTTGCCAGTGTACTTGACCATGCAGAGCAGGTAACGTTTTTCGCGATGGCGTGCTTATACCGAATAGATTGAGCAGATACGGGGAAATTTTCAGGGATACAATAAATGGCGAGGTAATTGGTGAGACTCTCTGTGTCTGCTTGGGATGGTGTAGCTTCCACGCTATGTTACGTTGATAGCAGCACAGCCAGTAAATTTTTATTTCGCTTCACGTATAGGCTGCTGGGTTGGTGATGAGCCAACTCTGGCATTTCATTTGTGGGCGTCGGATCGATACTGTATTCTGGAGACTCGAATCGAAGTTGTATTCGTTAAATTATAACTTCATACTTGTAGCCAGTGGCAACTAAGGAAAGAAGGTAGGATTTCACAATTATCTCAGCTTGCTGCTCATATATTAAAAGCAGGTGAGGCCATTCATGCTTCTTAACGATGATAAATGGCGGTTTGTTTGAAACTTTGTGTCAATCGTCGTTACGCATCTACATGAGTCACGAAGTCTTGCGCTGGTTAACGGTAAAAAGAAAAGTATAAACAAAAAGCGCGAACATTGTATTCCGGGAATAATTTGTACACCTTGACGAGCGTTGTAGCCTGCTACGAGGCGCCGAACGTGCGTTGAAACATCACACGCAAAAAAAGCAGAGCTCGCGTGTCAATTAGAAATCCGTTTATCACGCACTGAGAGGGTAACACCGTTCATTAGCTATCGCAGGTTTATGGTTGCGCGAAGCCGCGCAGCTGAATTCGTTGGTTTGCCTACTGTCCCTCCTTTGGGACAACGTCCCTATTGCTCTCTGTGTACGCTGGCGTGCATGTTTTACGGTTTATCTAGTTACAGCCGCGAACCTCTCGGTTTTTCACGATGGCTGGTGTTTTTGTCGTCTGAACTAACGCCAAAATTGGAAGGTTCGAAAGAAATGGTCATTCCGTGGTGCCTTTGAAACAACATTTCGGTCACGGAACACAACTGACATAGCTGAGATGAGAAGCCCAACCACCTCTGCCTATGTGGCCGCAGTTACCAGCACATGACGGTCGACTATCTCCATTCTAGTACACAACACAACTCGAGAGTCATTAGAGACTACAAGTTGGGTGCGCCGACTGAAGAAGTAGCTGTTTGGAATTATCGCTGATATGTTTTAGTACCAGCTGTCGCACTATAGGCTTGAACTTTTTTCGGGCGGGACTCAAACCATTGTTATTGAGGTAAAAAGAAGGTTGATAAAGGTTCCCTACTCGTGCAGGCATGACGAAAACAATGTTTAGGAAGCGCGTCTTCTGTGTTTGTGTGAGTCGCTCGCAATTCTGTGAGTATCTCGCAGTGTTCAATTAACTATTTTTTCGGATATTTTTGCAATGTTCCTTAGCCTTGATCGCGCTAAGGAACATTGTAAGAATATCGGTTTTGGTTCAGCTCCAGCCATAATTCCCGTCCGGGTACATTTACTTTTGCGGGTTTAGGTTCGGCATCCTAATTATAATCTTTTATTGCGATAGCAATTATATGGACACTCAAAAGCAGATTTCTGCCGTCGCCGTCGCCGTGAGGTTCCGTATGACGTCATTTGGAGATGAAATCGTCGCCGCGCGCCGAACGCTGTATGTGCGAGTGAAAGGGCGCGAGGGGTGCGTCTTTCACGGGGAGTGAACGCACGGCGGAGAACAAACGCGCGTTCCGCGCCATGCTCGCTTAAGGGCTGCAGAAGTAGGCGTCTCTTTTCTCCTTTACAATCACCATATATGTAGAGCAAACGCGCCTTCTTCCGACGCGCGAGAGGCCGTGGGGGAGGGGGAGGGAAGGGAGGCGACGTTTAGCTGCTGCACCAAGTGCCTATTTATATCAGAGGCTCCGGCAACAGTCACCAACGCCGCACGCATTTTGAGCGAACGCAGGCAAAACGCCGATGGCGTCGACAACAGTTCTGCGTGTTGCCGATGCTGCTGCATGTCCAAGTTTATACAGCTGATAAAACTAATATCATTACTCCGTATAGCTCTCTACAAGTTTGCTATCGCAATTGATGCTTCGCCTTTCAGGTGAAACTGCGACAACTTTTTATTTCGAGAGCGGCGTGAAATTATATTGACTACAGGACCAAAATGTATATATGTATATATATATATATATATATATATATATATATATATATATATATTGTTACAGTGCGTCAAAGGTAGTGGAGCGGCAGCATCAGCAGCAAGAACATTAGGAGAGCAGCGAGGAAGAGGAGGACGACGTGTAGTATCGGCACCCACTTGCCCTACGGCTCTCTGCAATAAACGCCTTCTACACACCCCGTAACAGAGTGGTGGAGGTGCTGGGTATCTAAGCATCCAACGACGGAATCACTACCCCCTGAACCTCGTCGCAGCCGTCGACTGGCGGGACTTCCACCATCCTCAACAGCAGGCATGTCCCGAGAAACTGAAGCTCCGAGACCGACGGGCTCTTCGCAACTGTACAAGGAGCCACCCAGCTTTGCCGGGACTGGCGGTGAGGATGTGGACGAGTGGTTGAAGCAGTACCGACGGGTGAGCAAACATAACGGCTGGGACTCCGCCTCTCAGCTGTCAAATGTTGTGTTCTCGCTCACGAACACTGCTCTCATGTGGTACGACAACCACGAGAACACGCTTACGACCTGGGATACATTTGTCCAAGAACTGAAAAGGTGCTTTGGGGACTCCGCAGCGAGGAAGAAGCGAGCTGATTAGACTCTGTCCCAAAGGGCCCAACTCTCTGGCGAGACGTGTACTATGTACATAGAAGAGGTCCTCAAGCTATGTAGACTCGTGGATTCAAGCATGTCTGATGAAGATAAGGTGGGTCATCTTCTCAAGGGCATAGCTGAAGTTGTATATCTGTTCTTGATTGCTAAAGAAAACCTGACATCTGTGGCCGACGTCATCGAACATTGTCGCACGTTTGAAGCACTGAAGATGCGTCGCGTGGCACCGAAATGTGGCCGTTTGGCTAATGTGCCGACATTGGCCTGCGTTGACGCGAGCACACCATCCGATCTGTCGTCTACAATACGACAGATAGTTCGGGAAGAGCTCCTCCGGTGCCACGAAATCGGCCGTTATGGTAGCGGCGACTCACGAGGCAACGAACCCGGACTACCAGCTACGTCGTGGCCACCCTCTATTAATGCGGCGAACGTGGACGATTATAGAGCTGTGCTTCCATCTGCACCCACCAACCGGCCACGCTTCAACAACGAGCAGCAGCACCGCACTTCTTATCCGGCGCAGCGGTACCGTACCACTTATTCAGGGTACAGAGAATACGACAATCATGACCGATACCCCATGCTCAGTGGCGGAAATGAAGGCTTTGAGCAGCACCGTCAATTTCGGCCTCCTCGTGTGTGCTATAGTTGCGGGGTCCCTGGCCACATCACCAGGTTTTGCGACCGCCGCCGACCTTTCCGAGAACCTTCACGAGCGACGTACCAGTCAAATTACCAACCCTTTTCCGCGTCATGGCCTCCACGCTCGCCAACCAATCGTGGAATTTGTCAAGGTAGCTTCCGGAACCCGTCACTAGCCTCCGATCGCAGCTTAACGCCATCGCCTGCTCCACGTACTCGGCGGTCTCCATCGCCGCGGCGTCGCCGGCTATCCCCACCACCGGAAAACTAGGCAGTGCGGCCGATGGGGGTGAGGTCGCTGGATACCGTTCGCTGCCAACCGACATTCCTCCGCCAGTTTTCATGCTGAAAAACAAAGTGCACGTGCTTGTTGACGATATACCTACAATGGCTCTTGTGGATACTGGGGCAACAATTTCCGTGATGAGCTTAAATTTTAAAGCCCTACTGGGACAAAAAGTGATGTTTTCGTGGAACAATATTTCCACGTTTCGTAGTGTTAGTGGTGACACGTTGTGCCAGATTGGTGTTTGTACTGCGGATGTGGTTTGTGTGGCAAAGTATTTACCACTGAATTCGCCGTTATTCCTCGATCCACGCATTATGTTATTTTAGGCATCGATTTCTTGCAGGAGTGTGGTGCAACCGTTGACTGTCGAAGTGGGGAGCTTTCGGTACAACGCGAGGTTATAACAGGACTCATGGAGAACTCGCCACGTGAAGAAGGTGCCTTTTGTGTTTCGGAGGACATCGTCATTCCCCCACTATGCGCTGTATGCGTTCCGGTCATTTGCTCTGGTGCCAACTTCGCCACATTTGATGCCGCGACGGAGCCGCTTCATTCGGCCTGTGTAAAGAAGAACGCTTTGGTTCCGCGTTGTTTAGTATCGGTAGTTGAAGGACACTCTGGATTATGGGCAATGAACTATGCGGCCCAGCCCATACTTCTCCCTTCTGGCATGAAGCTCGCTCTCTTCAAAGAAGAGACACCGGCGTTACTGGCTGTGCTCGGAGCTGCAGACGAGTCCCTCCATCCCTGCCCATTGGACTCGAAACTACTTCAGATGGTGAGCAAGTCGCTCAGCACGAGTGAGCGCTACACCGTTACTGGATGTTCTATCCAAGCACTCGCATGTGTTTGACTTTTCGCAGACTGACACGACGTCCCAAATTCCGACATCTCGATTACGCCATCGTATAAATACCGGATCAGCGCACCCTACATGACAGAAGCCGTACAGAGTATCCCCGACTGAGCGCAAGATAATTGGCCACCAAGTTCAGGAAATGCTGCACAGAGGGATAATTCAGGAGCCCGCGAGTCCCTGGGCTGCACCTGTCATCCTCGTTAAAAAGCAAGATGGCAGTTGGCGATTCTGTGTTGATTATCGGCGGCTAAACAATGTTACCAAGAAAGATGTCTACCCACTTCCGCGTATAGATGATGCCTTAGACTGCCTTCATTCGGCTTCTTACTTTTCTTCTGTAGACTTGAGATCCGGCTACTGGCAAATCCCAATGCATGCCGAGGATAAGGAAAAAACGGCGTTCGTAACACCCGATGGACTTTTTGAATTCAATGTCATGCCGTTCGGCTTGTGAAACGCACCCGCCACCTTCGAACGATTCATGGATACTATTCTGCGAGGTCTAAAGTGGGAGATATGCACGTGCTACCTCGACGATGTTATTATTTTTGGACGCACATTTCACGAGCACAACACGCGTCTTGGTATTGTACTCAGCTGCATACAGAAGGCTTGTTTTGTGCTCAACTCTAAAAAGTGTCATATTGGTGAGCGCCAAGCCTTGGTGATGGGACATCTTGTGGACAAAGACGGCGTCAGGCCTGACCCTGCGAAGACAGAGGCTGTTGAAGCGTGTGAACCACCTCAGTCTGTCAAACAACTTCGCAGCTTTTTAGGGTTGTGCTCCTATTTTTGGCGGTTCATTCCTCGATTTGCTGACGTCGCTTATCCCTTGACCAGCCTCCTGCACAAGAACGCCGATTTCGAATGGAAGACTGATTGTTCTGCTTCCTTTCGACAGCTGAAGTTTCTGCTGACGTCGAGACCGATCCTCCGACACTTCAATCCTTCCGCGCCAACAGAAGTCCACACAGATGCGAGTGGTGTAGGTCTTGGTGCTGTTCTGATTCAGCGCGTGGATGACAAAGAGCACGTCATCGCCTACGCAAGTCGGTCATTAAGCAAACCCGAGCGTAACTACACGGTGACTGAGCAGGAATGTCTTGCTGTCATTTTTGCGGTGCAGCGATTTCGGTCGTACCTGTATGGGCGTCACTTTACGATCGTCACAGGCCATCATTCTTTGTGCTGGCTCGTGAATCTTCTCGATCCATCTGGACGCCTTGCACGATGGGCCCTGCGTCTGCAAGAGTACAGCTTCACTGTATCCTACAAGAGCGGCCGACGACATGCTGATGCCGATTGCCTTTCCCGGATGCCTCTTAGTACAACGGAATGCGACGCCGACAGTTTCGACCACCTCATCGCATCCGTACACCGTGATTTCCCAGATGCCACAACCTTCGCAAGAGAGCATAGTGATGACCGGAGTTTAGAGCCACTTTTCTCTGCAGCGAAAGAGTCGACATCATGTAGTTTTTGTGTTCGGGATGGACTGTTGTATAAGAAGAATTTTTCCGCGATAGGTGCACGATTTCTTCTGGTGGTGCCAAAAGCCCTCCGCTCTTCTGTTTTGCGCGTCGTGCACGATGATCTAACTTCAGGTCATTTAGGCTCCACGCGAACACTCCATCGAGCCAAAGAAAGGTTTTACTGCCCTCAAATGCGCAAGACCACGGAGACATACGTAGCCACTTGCGCCGAGTGTCAAAGTCACAAGAGACCTACTGCAGCTCCAGCCGGTTTCTTACAGCCTGTGGTGCCACCCAGTTCCCCCTTTGAGCAAGTAGGCATCGATCTCATAGGACCGTTCCCACGTTCTTCCACAGGCAACCACTGGATCATAGTATGTGCCGACTACCTGACTTGGTTCTGCGAGACAGCAGCACTACCCTCTGCAACTGCAGGCGAGGTTTCCCATTTTATGCTACATTGCATTATACTTCGGCATGGTCCCCCTCTAGTGATCATTAGCGACCGTGGCCGTCATTTCACAGCTGATGTTGTTGAAGAACTTCACGTTTGTACGCCTCCAACCTGCGACACTCAACGCCTTACCACCCGCAAACTAATGGGCTGACAGAACGCACGAACAGAACACTTGTGAACATGATTTGCATGTACGTAAGCTCGGACCACAAGAACTGGGACGAAGTATTGCCGTTCGTCACATACGCATACAACACCTCGCAACATGAGACCACTGGATACAGTCCGTTTTTCCTGCTCTACGCTCGTCCGCCGAGGTACACTTTGGACACTATCTTCCCTTTTGGCAGTCACGACGACGCTTGTATCGCGGAAACTCTCTGCCGAGCAGAGGAGGCTCGGCGCATCGCTCGATTACGTACTCTAGCTTCGCAAAAGCAGTACAAATCCCGATACGATAGTCGACATCGGCAAGTCACTTACGAACCGGGTGACCTACTGTGGCTATGTACTCCCGTGCGTAAGCGCGGTCTATGTCAAAAACTGCTCGCTACTATGGTGGACCGTTTATTGTGCTTGAGCGTCTCAGCGAGCTGAATTATAGAATTGCGCGCCTCACTTCCAGTGGGAGACGGTCATCCAGGACCGACATCACGCATGTAGCCCGCCTGAAGCCGTTTATTCAACGAAAGCCCCACTGACTACTCGCCCGGGGGGCTTCGTCTGCGAGAGGAGCCATGTTACAGTGCGTCAAAGGTAGTGGAGCGGCAGCATCAGCAGCAACAACATTAGGAGAGCAGCGAGGAAGAGAAGGACGACGTGTAGTATCGGCACACACTTGCCCTACGGCTCGCTGCAATAAACGCCTTCTACACACCCCGTAACAATATATATATATATATATATATATATATATATATATATATATATCGAAATGAGTACGTTATCACCACACTATTGTGTAAAAAAAAGTATATCGCCACTGAAAACACGCCGTACTCGTGCGATTGCTGTTCGTCACGGGCGTCGCACTATGCAGGGTGAAAGCGGCAATTCGTGACCTATAACAAGTGACTGTGTATTGCCAATTCCACAGCCGTCATAATTAACCTTCTTAAATATGTATTTTAAATAATCTAAACATCGCATATTCAAAAAGGGACACTACCTAAATAGAAACAATATGGTAAACATATTTTGCTTGAACCTTGAGTGTGAGCAGGAGACAAATGCTTTTAAAAAATTAGGGACTTTTAAAGGATATTTGTGAACCGGTATCATACTTCGAGCTCTTCATTAAAAGTGCGAGTAAGCAATCAATCTCTTCCGATGTAAGTGCTCTCTCGCGAACAATCTTCAGCGGCGCCACATTATATGCCCATAACAATTACGACAATCTCTCTAGCAAATAGTTTTATCAGATTTCGAACAACCAATCACTCCGATGAGCGAGCATCATAAATTCATTTGCCCATTTGCTGCTCCTCTCTCCTGTAACATTATAAAAACTGTTGTCGCCGTCCATTGAGTAGAAATACTAGCAAATCTTCAGGTAATTCCACATATCATTTATGGACCACTTTTCCCTGAAGTAATCTTCTCTTCAGGAATGATACCTTCACTAAATCTCACAGAAAACTAGGACACTACGATGCAGTAGGATATTGGTAAATGAGATTGCCGCTCCAACGGAACAGTCTTGTGATTAGCTGATTTTACATTAAGGCAATGTAAAAAATGTTACTGAAACGGAACCATATTCATTTCCAATTTCGGGCAAATGGAACTACAGAAATATTACCGAAAGCGAAACTGAGCAACCAATCTCAGCGGCATCGCGACAGACATCACTGTTTGCGGCTTTTCTTTTTAGGTTTTCTTGCCAGTTGTACGCGTTCTCGCTGCGGCAGCTTTTGTTGGTGCCGCAATTAGTGTGGCTCTACCGAGGGCGTAGGTTGCTGTAATTTCACTTAGTTGGCAATCTCGGTGAGCTATGAGTTTGCTTAACGTTTCCGATGGCGGTACAGAAACGCTCGCATAATGTGCTGATGCTGGTTACGAAGGCGAAAGTTAACGACGGCTTCTACAGTGGTTGCTTCACTAAAACGGATATTTTTGGCTAAACTATGTGGTGATTGGGTTCGTCCATTTCGATGCAGCGCCACAGCGCTGCAAGTTTTGGGCATAAGGGCCGCACCGTGGCGAGGTCGCTTTCGAACTTGGCGCGCGCGGCCACCGCTCACCCTCTCTCTTTCCTTCGGCGGCACCAGCGGGACCGTAAAACACTTGCTGCTGTCCCCACCCAAACGGCCCAGGGTGGGAACTCGCGTCCTCTCTCTCCTGGACGCTCCAGCCTACCCGGGAGAGGGTGTGCGGAGATAAGCTCTCGGAAGGCGAAACGGTGCGTGCTGAATTCCGATTCTGCCGGTCAGCCCTCTGGCTGGCCGGCTACCACCGAAGGTCCTCGACCCGAGGCGGGTATACAGCTATTCACTGCTCCTATTCTGGAGGCCACGCCGAAGACACGTGGCTGACTTCATGTGCGTGGTCGTACCGCAACAAGTCGCCCTCGGGGGCTATACCGAGCTGTGGATACGTTGCCCAGGTAGCACGCTCGTTGGAAGCCATCCTCCCGTATAGCGGCGTGTTACAGCGTTGTCTCATACTGCTGTGCCACCCTTGATTTGCGAGAGCTTCGGCTCATGAGCACCACGCCGATAGGGTGTAACATTTAGTCAGCGCCAAGGTAGTCGTCTAATAAACGCCTCCCTTGTACCTTGGGTCTTCTCCTTGCAGCTTTCTGTCTCACTCCCAGTGGAGACCGAACGAGCGTACGCTTCCAGCACACGCAACACACGCGGCTGAGCTGATCGTCCGCCTGAGGAGCTCGATCCTCGGACCCACGCGGTGGTCTAGGTGACTCCCGGTGGAGCACCGCAAGACGGAGACCTCGACTAATATTAACATTTTTTTATTATGTTTTGTGCTGCTAGCTCTTCTCAACGGCTGCGTGCAAGTATAAACTTTGTAAGAAGCTTCTTAATCATGTCTGCTGCACCTAATATCTGCTGGTGGCAGTAAAATATCTGCCCGTTTCAAAGAGCATCTTGCATGTCCCTCAGCTTCATCTGGCGGTAAATAAAACTCCTAATAAAATAAATGTAATTTCTTGGTGCCATGAGGTCCCGTTTCACGAGATTGCATTCTATCTAAAAACAGTCACAAGAATTTCTTTTTTTTTTCTAACTACTGCCCAAGTTTTGTTATTCGATTTATGAACAAACCAGCCCACGGTTGCTTTGTAAAACGCCTCAATACAAAATTTAGCCATTCTAACTCATAAAAGGTATGCCAATTTCGTTTTCAGTTCATCGGTGAGGAATGAAACTATATACAATAATTTGTGTGACACTTACGCGATGGCTTTCTTTAATGAGTGCTGTAGTTCTGTGTCATTGTGATTGTTACAGAGGAATTCATGCCTGACGCTGGCGAACGACTACCCATAACAGATTTTTGTGAAGATAACGATCGCATAACCGTCAGGACTGAGGCAGGGCTTATGTATCGTTGTCAACTGCTTGTGCGTTAATTTATTGATTTTGTTTGCTGTGTCCGAAATTTATACTGTCTCTGAAATACAGACCCGTGAATTTACACTAAATATTGTTCTTCTCGCATGAAATATTATCTATTGACGTGAGCATATGAACTCTCCCATTGTTTATTTCTTGCAGCTGCACCAGCGATGTGCTATTGGACAAATTCGTCGGCGGGTCTGGTACGTGCTTAGAACATTCATATATTTCTTCATCTGTAGGAAAACGTTGCAGCATACCTATATCTCGAGAAATATATACAAAAGTTTCACTGATTCTATAATTATTCGCATGAAAGTCAAGCAGAAATCGGTCGACATCAGTAATTCTTCGAGTTTGGAGTTCGTTTACTGCGATAGCATTGACACACCCTACGCTCCGACGTGCTCTCAGTGCGCCAGCACTGACATTGAGTGTTTATTTTCGTCATATGTTTCAGCGCTGCTGCTTGTCAATAAAAAGAAAAGAACGCCGCTATTCGGCTAACCTTTATATACACTCTTAAACGCCGCGAAACTGTCGCGCATGTATAGACGTGTACCACCAATGCCACGAAAGACCCTCCGAGTCATTTACTGTACATAGCGTTCAATGTTGTGCAGACTAGCGAGAGTTTTTGTTGTAGCTGCGTTCACACCAAGAAAGCTTTTTTTTTACTGGAAATTACGTTACATTCTTTTATTTATGTGGGCTCAGTAATAAATGAACTTTTTTTAATGTTCAAGTCAAGCTAACTGTAATCTACTCATATTTAAAAGTTGTTTTTGGTTATTTAGCATTTCGTTGTCTTTCCTTACGGGGGTTTAACTTGCAGCCCGGCGCGGCGCACCGGGCGCAAGCTGACGCTCAGCTTTACTTGACGACGAAATGCGCGCAGTTATACTTTCTGATAACCGACCTCCTTTCGTGGTAGATTTCACGGCGTTGCACGCTAAATATGAAACGGAGTACGAGTTACCAGACGACGTAGAACACCAGGCCGCGTCGCCCCTCCGCAGCTATAAAATATGAGTGCCCGGGTATAAGGTCTCATTATGAATATTTACAATGGTATCTTGAACTAGTCGATAACAGAAATTATTTGACTCGCATATGATAACATGACCCTCGTTCCCTGCGAATTTTGACGCACTAGTTTTCAGTGGCTGTCAGATTTCGTTCTGCCAGGATCCCGGTAAACTCAGAGTATAATGCTTTCGAACGCTTTCCCGCGCTCGAATAAGTTATTGTCTGATATAATTCAACTGCAGTTTTTGCTTTGGCTGCACATCACCTCTAGCATGATCTCCATTCCTACGAAATGTGAACTCGGTGCGACATTCTGGTCTCGGTGCGACATTCAGGCGGCTACCTGTGGTTAACAAGAAGTGTTTTACTATTGTACGAGCCAATGAAGTCACGCAAGAATTTTTTAGCAGTAATTGAGAAGTGGCCTTCTCTGTAAAACTTCATTGTAAATATTTAACAAACCATGACGGCTTCGCTGACCGTTCCAATACGCGCCGTAAAGGTTCTTTTGGTTCGGCTACCTGCTCTTGGTTTTGACATTGTCATGTTGCGGCACTCCACTTTGTGGAAAATGAGCCTGCCGGAAGTACAGGGCTTTCAGCAGAAACGAGTTGAATAGAGACTGTTGACAGCATCTAGTTATTCTTTCACAGTTCCGAAACATGCAGTGCACAGTTCATAATGAACACATTAGGCGCACTTTTTAACCTGCTTTTGTGTGGGGCTTTTTTCCATAAGACTAAAAATAATTACATTTTCTTTTTTTTATAAACAACATCTATGGAAGTGGGGGGAGCGGCCAGTTTGGAGTGATTAAGAAGCACAAGAAGAATATAATATTCAGAAAGCAGAAATACTTCTGCGCAATAACCCAATCAATAACCTACTACAAAAGACTACTGCGCAATAACCTGCCGCGTTTCAATTTTTATTCCTTTAGATTTCAAACAACTGTACCGTGCCTTGTCACAATGACACGTCGTCGTGGAATCAAACCGATCTTGAGAATGCTACATGTTACGTGAGTACCTTGAGCAACGTCTTTACACGCGTTGAAAACGTACTTTATTTCAGGTTAAATTGGGGTTAACTTCCTGAATTCTTGGAACGTATAATTCCGCCTAGTAGTCTTAGGTGGTAATAAAACAAAGCTTTACCGAGATTTACTGGGTCTTTAGCGCTAGAGTGCGAAGAAACAATAACGTATAATAATTTGTCAATGAGAAAAAGCACTCCGTAGTACAAGAATCCCTGTGCGCTAGCATGCGAAGACTTCGTCTTGTCGAATGGGCCTTTATTCCTGGCGATCGAGAGTGAATCTCAAAACAACTTTTGAAATAATGCCCGAATTCGCATAGCAGTTCTGAGTTGAGGAGAAGCGAATGTCAGCAACACTTTTCATTTCCCATAAAGGGACAAAGGTCGAAGAAATTTCCCGTCTAGCATTTGGGTCTGAAGAGTCACTTTTGACTAAGCAAAAATATGCACATAGCTCACATCGGCAGTTTACCACCTACGGTATTGTCAATGCGCGATGCCACACCCGACAACAATGATTGGAAGCCCATTTTGGCAGAGCTTCGGCAACACTTCATTTCATGATTATACTGGGTGTTCAAACTTAAGCTTTACAGATTTTTAAAAATCGCCTGTGGCAGGTGGTATAATTCTTATCGTTGAGCTGGGTTATTCGCAGTAGCACGAGAAATCGGAACACATATTCAACTAATTAACAAAAATCACTAATTAACTTGTCACTTAATTACTTTACGACAGATATTGCAATTTACGAATTGTAGCCGGTGAACTTGTCAGGCGTATCCACTTGAAATGAATTTCTAGAATGACACCAGTTTGGAGATATGTGCCATCAAACTCGCCGTAAAAATGCATTGTTGTTCCGCTTACTTTTTTACCAAAATGCAGTTTTATACATTGAAGCACAATAGTAACTGGAACGCCCATGTATTTTGTCCCACACTTTAGGAAATAATATCTCGAAACTGGTGTCATCCTGGAAATTAATTTCAAGTGGATGCGTCTTGCAAACTCACCGGCTACAATTCGTAATTTGCTATTAATACGTGTCGTAAAGTAATTATCTAAGAAGGGCATTAGTCAATTTTTGTTAATTAGATGAATACGTGTTTCCATTTCTCGTGCTACTAATGTCCACCTCTTCGAATAATAACCCAGCTCAGTGATAAGAATTATACTACCTGCCACAGGCGATTTTTTAAAATTCCGTAAAGCTTAATTTTGAACACCTGGTTGACTTGTGCAAGGGCCGCACTTTTTCTTTCGCTATTTTCACGAGATGTGACCTTTACACAGGGTCGGCCCATTTGGTCTAATTTTTCCGCCTACGTATTCCGCCAGCTTGCACGATCTTGCACAGAACGCCTTCCCCGATTTGTTCGTTGCAGCGAGCTTCTCGTTCAGCGTCCGCCAACGATGTATTCGCTGGTTGTCAAAGCTGTAGTTGCAGCCAGCTTCTCGTTTTTCGTGTTCCTCGTCTTACGCGACACATTGATTTTAAATACAGCGTCGAACGTCATCAAAAGTTTCCTCTTGATTATGGACTCCCGGCAGGCAGCTGACCGATTAGCCGAAGGAGCTGGCTGAGCTGGCTGCAAAAACTAACCACTCAGAAAATATGGTGACTGCGCCTTGCCCACTGCCACGTAGGAACACGGAGGAGCAGGTCCTGGGGCCACATCCCAGATGTCAGAGGTGAAAGCTCAGCTTTTGCGATCTAGTAATGGAGCGCGAAAGTAAGCTGCCCGCCGAAATTCAATGAAGCACGCGCGTGCGGCATCCGCGCACCGAGCGCGATTGCTTCTCGGTTCGAACTTTTTTGCTCCAAATTTTGAGTTGCAGAGTTGGAGTTGCGGCCCATGTATGGGTGCAGCTTTTAGTCGAGATTATACGGTAGTTACAAAGGCATGAGTTATCGTGGAGATGGCTGTAGTAAGTAGTGTCCTCCCTCCGGTCCCCGAGGGCGTGCAGGATAGCAGTAGTTTTCAATGAATAAAAAAGGGCTTAGACAAGAGGCACCTCAAAGGAATTCTTTCCAGTTTATGCGTGTTCTGAGAGCTCCGAAAGTGCCATGGCGTTGCATTTGAGCGGGAAGTCTGAAGCGCTACTGGTCACTTAATCTGCTGCGCTACCACATCGTCCACAATGCCTCGAGTAACGTGCTATGTTCTCTTTATAGAAAAGGGCTGCGAAATGCAAAAGCGTTGTTGTGTTCTCTATAATATGCAGGATTCAGTGTTTTCGGAGTTTCTTTGAGGGGTAAATCGGAAGGTGTTCTTCACATTTTCTTTTTTTTTTGTTCACAGAAAACGAAGCTTATTGGAGCTTTCATTTTATGTACAATAAAATTTCGATGTTGCCGGATTTTTTAGCCATAGTCGCCTTTTACTTCCGTCTCATTTCACAAAAATAGCCTAGACTGTAAATGAACAACGAAAATGATATAGCCGCAAGAACGTTTTTATTTAGTTACAACTCACAACAGCAGAAATCTTATCGCCGTTGCAATTTCGTGTAATATTTCCATGCACATTGGAACATCCTTCATCGTCGCCGCGTGTATGTGACAGGCCATGAAAACGAATCTCGCCACTATCGTTACTGCTCCAAACGCCGGCAGCATCTGCCCGAAATTGTGCACTTACATCGTATGAAGCCATGCTTCTCCTACTGACATCAAGTTTGCACATTCTCTACACCACTCCTTCTCTACAGAGCTTGGTGCATCGGGACGATTTTTTTTTTTCAAAGGAAGGGCTCATGCCACATTCTGTATCGTCTCCGCGTGTGTGTGCCAGGCCAGGCCATGAAAACGACGCTGAAGTAGCGCGCGGGTATAAAAACAGAGGCAACGACGTCGCGTTCACTGTTCTTATATCTCACAGAATCTTACTTTCTAAGCTCCAGCTTTCAAATTGTTAGTTCCCCTGTTCCTATAGACCGAATTTAACCACCCAATTCACGGCCAATCCCCCACTGTGGGTATGCGCTACAACCACTCAGGTCAACAGCAACAACATGTCCGTGATGTACACCGGCTTTCTCGTCTCCTACTATGTCGTGACAATATTTACAAACCTTGCACTCGGTTATTGCGGCATGCTTTCCTGTTAACAAAACGAAACATCGTGCACGCCGTTTCCACGTTGGCAATCGATACACAAAGAGGCAAGGCATCCGGCGCATGACTTGAAAGGACGGGCTAGCCGTAACCTGCTACCTGCCTAAAACTATGGGCTCAACAAATTTTTCAACAGTATGCGCCTGATATTCTGAGAGCTTCCTTGCTAGCTAGTTGATGTCAAGTACCAGAGGGAAAACGGCAGAAAGCAACTATTCATACGTGTCGAACGCTGCCCGCAGTTCTGCCTTCATGTTTGAGAGAAAAAGGAGGACAAATGCGAGACAGGGCTGTCAACCAGGTCTGAGCCCAGTTCGATAAGCTGCAATTTTTGAAGAGAAATGGGAGGAAATGGCTAAGAGAATGGGGAAAGTCCAGTGTTGATTTCGTCGACGTATTAAAAATTCTGAATACCTTTTGTATCACAGTCGGTCCCTCAGTCTGGTTCCCTTCAGGAATCGCAGCAGTGCGTTTGTGACTTTCTGGAGCTGCGATATGCTAGGCCATGTTCTCATTTTCTTGTTTAACGAGAAAGGTCTTCTGTCCTGCTGGTTGAGAGGGGTGCAGAGGGAAAACGTGTCATTTTCGAAGAATGTGCAGTATTATAGCCTGAAGACATTATGCTCCACAAATTAACATATTAAAGTCAGCCTCCTTCTGCCAATTAGCGAACACTGTTTTTTTTTTTTTTCTTTTTTTTCGCTACTGAGTATTTGCGAAGAGAAAGAACCGAATTAATTCTGTCTGGTTGCGGAACAACTTAAAATGGAGCAATTACACAAAACTCGAACCAAGTTTATTGAATACAACCAAACATTTCGGAGTTCTTCCGATTACTTCATTAGGGGTAACTTGTAACAGTGAGCTACAATTAAACCATCCGAAGCTTTTTATGGACCGCGCATGCAATCCTAGCTTTTTTTGTGGTCCCGAGACGAACTTGCGTAGACCGCTTATGTAAAGCAGTGGCAACGCTCACAATGACTGATTCAGTGCTTCGATGGCAGCCCGACTGTTATACAGCTCCTTGCGTAGGTTAGCCGGGGTGTAAAATTATGGGCTCCATCGGTATCATGATTATACTAGATCCAGGATATCATTTAGCATGCGAAAATAAAAATAACACTGACATACGAAGGCCTCAAGGGGGCACTTGTGATTTTGAAGGGGGAGCCGCAGCATCTCCAGGGCACCCAAGGCACAGTGTAGGGTTCAACGCTGCAACCAGGGTACGAAAGCGCGGCTCTAAAGGCAAAGAAAATATGGCTTTGAATTAAAGGGGCCCTGAACCACCCCTCGCGCTTTGCGAAGTAACATAGCCCGCGGGTAGCATACGCTGCTGTGAACGCCTCAGCCAAGTTTTGCCTTCGTACGCGGTGCGTGGAGCCTGCAAGCGGAGCGCGAAATCACCTTTTTTTTCAAACGCTCTCTTTTCAACAGAAGTCATGTTCCTCATTCTTTTCTGGACGCTTTATTTCCTAATAAAGCGGATTCCCATACGCGGTTGCTATTGTTAGCTGCGGTCGGTTACGTGGCGTAATACCCTTTATGGCGTCGTAGGCACAAATATCAGAAGTCGTGGTGTCTGCATTAACATCCTAAATAAAATTTGGCCACGACCCACTCCGTCGTAGCCTTCGCAGTGCAAGGCATTGAAGAAGAAACTAGAGCCCAGGGGAGACCGTATTTATTGCCAATAACTCCGTTTCTGCTGAACGCATTGAATTACTTTTTATTTGCGGCAAGTTTTCTGAAATAGCCTATTCTCACTTCAAATGCCTTTCTCCACTTCGATAAAAAAAATGTCACAGTTTCGCCCTAAGGGCGAAGCAATGAATGCGATAGCAACACAGCAATGTCATACGAAGTAAGGTGAGCGGCTTTGGTAGCAATGTGAATTGTAGTAAACATGAGCTGATTAAGTAAGCAGGTGTGCTGCGCCGTAAGTAGACCGACATGAAGAGAGACTCCATGACCACGAGAAGGCGCTTGTGAAACGGTGGTGTTGATGAGAAGCGCTTCCCGTGGGCAGCGCGTGCGAAGGGACACACCTGTAGCGCTGCACTGCCGATCCGGGCAGCATTGCATGTGTAGCGTGCGTTGGAAAATGTGGCCCTACTAACTGAATGAACCAGCGTGGTGAGAGCGCGCACAAACAAACACGAATAGATTACACTGAATGACTGCAGACAACGACTGTCAAAACGCTGGCAGCAAGCATACGCCGCCGCGGGCGAAGGTACGTGCGGTCTATCGCTTCAACGGAAACTGAGCGGCGAATGCACGGCGCATAAAGGTCAGAGCCGTGTGGAGATAAGAGACGGTGCGGACGATCGACGAGCGCAGTTGTTGGCAGAGTCCCCCGCTCCCTCCGGCGCTGGCTTCCTGCATCTTTGCTTGCGCGTGGGAAATGAGTGCGTTCGCTCTCCGTGATAGCGCGCGTCCCCGCACGCTTCCGCTCGGGCATACGGCGCGCGGTGAAGATTTTATCTATAGGGAACCTGACGGCGACGGCAACGACGACGACGACGCCGACGGCAGAAATCCGGTTGAAGTGTCCATATAATTGCTATCGCAATAAAAAGTCACAGGCCTGCGCGGCACACGCAGCACAGTCACAGTGTAAGCTGGTGAACCGGCTCATGAGTAACTCCAATTTCCGCACCACGCACAACTAAAACCCCTTGATGCTAGAAAGTAGCGACACGCTTTGATCTACGCCGCAACGCCCTCGCCGGCGCGGTCATCCTCCTCTTTTTCTCCCCCTCTTTCGCGGAGGCAGCGCATCCGCCACGCAAGATAGCGCCAACCTTTCCCTTTCCCTCAAGAACCACTTACCACGCTGAATGGCTGCGGCGCTCGAGACTACCCCGTCAGGTGACCCTGACGTCACGATAACGGCGCGAAACTTGCTTTCGCGCGCCTTTAGTTTCTCCCGCTCGCCATGAGCAGTCCAAGTGGTGGTCGCCCTGCCGCTCCGAACGTGTGTTTCCCAAGTTTTTCCATCCTTTCGTAGGAATCTGAGATTCGTTCTCCGTGAAAATGCCTTGCTGCTGCGCGTTGCAATGCAGCAGCAGGCCAGAGAAAGGGCAAGCCTTATTTTATATCCCCCGAGGTGAACGGAATGTCGTGCGTCGGAAGCAGTGGCTCAATAACATCGGGAGAAGGGATTTCGCCCCTTCTAAGCACGCCGTTCTTTGCGAGGTGAATGTTGCAGCTTTCCTCATATTTGCGGATGAAGTTGCATGGAGATTTTAATGCTCTTCGCATAGCTGGACTCTTCGTTCAGTTTAATACAGAGCACCGATAACTGTGCATATAGTTTTTTTAAAGTGAGTCGGCTGAAATTTTCGTTGACTCTTCGAGCCGTGACAAAGCTTTTTGTGTTTTCGCGCGTGCGTTAGTTTTCAAATGTATGTAATTTGTGAGTTAATGCCTGTAACTCATATTTTGTAGTTGTGTGCGTGTGTGTGTGTGCATGTTTGTGTATGTGCGTGCTTGTGTGCGTGTATGTGTGCGCATGTATGTGTGTGCGCGCGTGTGTGTGTGCGTGTGATCCTTGCGCCTGATACTAGTGAAGCCAAGGAACTATTTTACTCTTTTGCGTGCTTATTGTATCTTTGCAAAGTTTCTATACTGCGAGCATTTTTTTTTCTTTATGTACTTTATGTTGCGAAGGCATGAACCGCAATATATAGGTAGATAAGTGGTATTATGTATTATTAGCGCATGCTCATTAAGTACAAGCCACGCGCTTCTGATAATCTCCCTCAATTCTGATAAACTTGACATCTTGAAGTCTGTAAGTTAATTATCAAGTGCCAGTCTTAGCAGTTTCCGTGTAAGCAATCAGCTTTTTTTTGAGAGAGAGAGACTTAGGTTACTCCCAGAGGTGATGGAATGTAATTTCTCGTCGTTTCATAGTGACGGAATACAGGCGCGTGTGTACATGTAAAGTTCTATGTTGGCTGTTTCGCAAACACAGCACGTATTTCGCACAGTGGCATTGGTACAAAGGTTTTTGGCCCACTCATTTTGGCGAGTTCACTTCAAGTAAACTATCACATTTCTTCTTGGTTACCTTCTCTGAGCCTTTTAAGAGCGAAGATAGTGAACCAAATTCTCGTTTATACTCTACACTGCTTATTGTATGCACCCAATACACCTCCGCGTTACGGACAACCCAAGTGGCGACGTAGAGGTAAACAGCTCAGCCACTGCTTGGAACTCATTTTTTCGGAGCGCTTCCGCTTGTATTAATCGAAGCGTCCTAACAAAAATGGCACGACGTTCTATCAGAAACGTACTTTCGTGAGGACAGTTTCACAAGGAATAAATTCCCATACAACGCTTCAAAGGGCCGAATAAACAAGCGCGCGCATTGATTCTAATGCGGCTGCAGCGAGCCACTGGAGGGTTCAGCGCCGCGCCGGCCCGGTGAGGGGGAGAAATCCGAGGAGAATTGAGGAGGAAAGCGCGCGAGTGGGGGAGAGTGTCGCTACTTTCTAACATCAAGGGGCTTTACGCACAACAGGGTCTTCGCGGCAAAGTCTGTTCGCCTCGTTTTGACGAGAACAATATGAACTGTCCGCCCGGCGTCGACGGCGAGCTGTGGCTTGTAATTCTCTCTGCACAGCAGTCTGCTCAGCCCGATGATGCTTGGTTGTAGCCGCGCACGTAGCTCTACGATTCGCTTCTTCAGCAGCTGTTCATACCTTGCGAGGAGACGCCATAACGTGTGCCGAAGAGGTATCCAGAATACGTGGCGCACATCTCCCATCTCTTGACCCATGGCACGGTACGTTGTTGGTGTTGTTGTTGATGATGATGATTGTTTATTCGAATCTTCAAAACGGGCTGGTGACAAATAGTCACCTAGCCTGCTTGAGTTACCTAAGGCCAGTTACATGCAGCATGCAACTGCTATATGCAACTTACATGTCGGGCACGCTGCGTTTCCAGGCACCTTAACTAGATGGCGCCATCATACTGGCAGAGGCTCGGGATAGCGTTGATTGCGCGCTTTGTCTGCATCGCATCTCGTCGTCTGCGCCTGCGCGCCGGCCCTGGGTGCATTTATAGGGCATTTTTCGGCTGCCTGACAGCAAGCGCTTGCGTGGCTCAGTGGTATAGCATCTGACTCCCACGAGGCCGGTGCAGGTCCGATCCCGGCGGGAACTGGATACTCTTTTTCGCATTTCCGGTGATAGCGGTTACGTACACCGGCCGCCGGCGGCGGAGGCGGACACCATCGCGAACCGAAACGGCTATTGGAATGAGCCCATAACAGCTTACGCTGTAAAAGTGGTTCAAGGCCCCTTTAAGTACTGTGTTGAACCAAATCCATCGGTCAACTTGAACTTGAGTCAACATGGCTGATTAGGCTACCTGTTCGAGGCCTCACTCTTCGACAGCAGCCACCACCTGTAAAGCGGAAGGAAGAGGGGGGAAACTTGGCGTTGCTTCAAGAGGAGGAAAGCCATTTTAGGCTGCCAAAAGCAAATTATGATAAAGATAAGCATTGCGTTTTAGGTAATTCTTATCAGGTGAGCAGTAGCGGCGCAAATCCAAACGCGCAAATTAGCGCGTGCATGCTAAGACGTGTTAAAATTTCTTACAAATGCAGTGGTAATAGGTCAGTTTCTGGAACTTAACCATTTATTTCTCTTTCAGTACGATTACACTGGGCCAGAAGAACTTCTGGGAGAATACATAATATATAACTGCAGTTTGGGTCACTGCGTCAATGGCAGTTGCATCCCAGACGGTACATGCGGTGACTGCTGGTCACGGAAGCAAGAGGAAGCATGACGTATTCGCTGAAACTGCTTACAACCCCACGATTGAAGAAAACCAGCACTTCCATTTGGCGTTTAGGCTTAATAAGGTCATCTAGAAGCAGTTCAGTAGAAGTTGTGGGTTGGTAAAAGGAAATAAATTTTTCATTGGATGAGAAACGTTGTGCCGTGACGTAAAGACTTGAGTACTGCTTCGTATAACATCACATGTACTAGTGTGTCGTTTAAAGTGTTCGATGCAATATTTTGCCTGAGCACAGTTATGTCAAATAATTTTTAAGCACCCTAAGTGGAACAGGTTATTCATCTCAGATACATCTTTCTCATCACGCACCGAAGCAGTGAATAATGTTTATGAGAACTTGGCAACTCTACGAAAAAAATATATTGCATACTTTTGCTACATTGCAGAGTTACAACTACTTTTTTGAAACTCCATGATTGCACCCCCGCCCCACCTCACCATCCCCCCTAACAGAATTTGGTAATATGTTCCGGTACTCATGCCCCTCTCTGCACAACCGCGCGAGCGGCAGCTCCTACGCAGATTTCAGTGGCTGTGAACGCCGTGTCCACTTGTAGTTAACACTCGCAATTCCACAAATATTAACTTCGCAAAATCCCAACAAAAATATTTATCTAAGACTTTCGAGCCTTATAAATGTGTTTTTCCGAACGTGAAAGAAGCCGCGAAAACACGCAAAGTGCCTCGAGCGGCCAGTGGCGCGGCAATTCTGCGTGTATTCGCGGGCTTCTTTCACACTCGGAAAAACGCATTTATGTAGCACGTATTGAGCCACAGAGAGCTGTATCGGGAGTTTTTCATGTTGCTCTACAACTTTCTCATTGGCACTTTGATAATTAGGACAATACTTCTCGAGTTAGATAATTAATTGCAATTACCTTATTAAATCTCAGTTACGAAAAAATTACTGGCGGCTACCTGCTCCACTGTACTGGAAACAATACTCACTAGGTTTGCTTCGCGCAACGCCGTTCCTCTTTTTTTAAATCGTGCTGCATGATAGCTGGGACACCCTGTATATATATATATATATATATATATATATATTGTAACGGATGGGATGGATTTATTTACAAGAATGATGGATGGTTAGCGCAGCTCAAGGGACGGGACGGTCATCCAAGCCCAACAGGCAGCGGCCAGATCCTCGCGCACACTTCTACTTCCTCTTCCTTCGGCTGCGCCGTGCAGCGTGACAATTTCTCTGAGGGCATACGAAGCTCTCCGAGCGAGTTACATAGCCCGATGGTGGTACAGTTTGAGTCGGGCGACGTGCACGACTTGGGTGTTACGTGACCGCCGGTTGTGCGAAGTCACTGTTGCGATGACGTAGGTCACATCACTCAGTGGTTTCAGTATGACGTATGGGCCAGAGACAGAAACTTCGTGCACAGCCCCTTTTTCCGCACAGGTGTCCAAAGCCAAACAAAGTCCCTAGGAGCATATGTGACGAGTACATGTCGAGCGTCATAACGAGTCTTGGCACGATCTTGAGAGGAGAGAGTCCTGAGGCGGGCCAGTCGACGCGCTTCTTCGGCACGACATAAGTCTGGCCAAATGAGTAGTCATCATGTGGCGACCAGGGAAGGATGTTGTCGATAAAGCTTTGGGAGTTGCGAGCATAGAGAAGAAAGAAAGGCGCATAGCCGGTGACTTCGTGCTTGGCAGTATTGTAAGCGTACGTAACAAATGTTAAGATTGAATCCCCGTTTTTGTGATTGGTGGAGGCATACATGGCAAGCATGCTGGTCAGTGTACGATTCGTGCGCTCAGTGAGTCCGTTTGTTTGCGGATGGTAAGGGGTCGAATGCTGGTAATCAGATCCACAAAGACGTAGTAGTTCTTCAACAACGTCCGCAGTAAACTGCCGTCCACGATCACTAATCACAACGCGTGGAGCACCATGGCGGAGAATGACGGAGTACAGCAGGAACGGTGAAACGTCTGCTCCCGTAGCCGAAGCGAGCGCCGCCGTCTCAGTGTACTGGGTCAAATAGTCCACACACACATTAATCCAGCGACGACCGGAAGTAGACTTGGGGAAGGGACCTAGCAAGTCGACACGAACTTTTTCAAATGGCACGGTCGGCGGTTTACCTGGCTGCAAGGCACCCGCAGGAGGCGTCGTTGGCTACTCATGGCAATGGCAAACGGCACAGCTGGAAACGTACTGCTTCACCGTCTTCCAGAGCTTGGGCTAATAGAAACGCTGGCGCAGTCGGTGAAGTGTCCAGGCAAAGCCAAGGTGGCCTGACGTGATGTCATCGTGCGTGGCGTGAATTTTCATAGGCCTCAACGGCTGAGGAACCACGAGCAGAAGTGGAGCGCCTTCTGCAGAATAATTCGTCTTATACAATAAATCTTCAAAAATAATGAAAGGTGAGCCGCGTGCCGGTGACCGTGCGGCGTCAAGAATAGCTCGAATAGAAAGGTCATGCTGTTGCTCACGCTTGAAGGCGGTGGCACCAGGAAACTCTGAGGAGATGGCAAGGAGGTATTCATCTAAGTCATCGTCCGTATCTCGCGTGCTTGCTGACGGAAGGCGAGATAAACAACCAGCATCGGTGTGACAGCGACCACTCTTGTAAGTGATAGAAAAGTCGTATTCTTGAAGCCGTAATGACCACCGAGCTAATCGGCTAGATGGATCGCGTAGTCCAACCAACCAGCAAAGAGAATAGTGGTCTGCCAATATCGTGAAGCAGCGGCCGTACAAGTATGGTCGAAACTTGTAGATGGCGAAGACTACCGCGAGGCATCCCATTTCTGTTACGGTGTAATTCCGCTCAGCCTTGGTAAGAGTACGGCTTGCATATGCGATGACTTATTGGCGTCAGCTATGTATCGGTACGAGTACAGCTCCAACACCCAGACCACTAGCATCGGTGTGAAGCTCATTTGGGGCCTCAGGGTCAAAGTGGCGCAAACTTGGAACTGAGGTGAGCATAAATTTTAATTGACGGAATGCAGACTCACATTCAGCAGTTCATCTAAACGGTGAGTCCTTGTGAAGGAGTGACGTGAGTGGATGAGCTAGGCGTGCAAAGTCCTTAATGAAACGGCGAAAGTACGAACATAGTCCCAGGAAGCTGCAGAGGTCTTTCACCGTCTTCAGCTGGTTGAAGCCACGAACGGCCTCAAGCTTCCGGGGGTCAGGGCGGATGCCTTCTTTGTCGACGAGGAAACCCAAAACAAGCGTTTGACGTTCGCCAAAGTGGCACTTTTCGGAGTTTAGTATCAGTCCAGCTCGCCGTATGCAGTCAAGCACAACTTCGTGTCGTTGGTTGTGCTCGTGAAATGTCTTGCCGTAAATGACAATGTCGTCCAGGTAACACATCCAGATTTCCCATCGAAGTCCCCACAGGATGGTGTCCATGAATCGCTCGAATGTCGCCGGAGCATTACACAAACCGAAAGGCATTACGTTAAACTCGAAGAGTCCATCCGGCGTTACGAAGGCATTCTTCTCCTTGTCTGGCGGGTGCATCGGTTTTTGCTAGTAGCCTGAGCGCAGATCGACAGAGGAGAAGTACGAGGCAGAATGTAAACAGTCAATGGCGTCATCATCTATACGTGGCAGAGGATACACATCCTTCTTCGTTACTGCGTTTCGGCGTCTGTAATCGACGCAGAATCGCCACGAATCGTCTTCTTGATGAATATGACTGGAGCCACCCAGGGACTATTGCACTCCTGGATGACGCCTTTCTGTAGCATGTCTGTAACTTGCTCGGCGATCACTTTGCGCTCGGCAGGAGAGACGTGGTACGGTTTCTGTCGTATTGGCGACGCTGTTCCAGTATTGATGCGGTGGTGTACGCGGGAGTGCGGCGGTGACCGCAGACGCTCTTGAGCAAAGTCAAACACTGGCGCATAGCGGGCAAGGAACTCTTGGAGCCCTTGTTGGTGGGAAGATGGGAGCGATTTATTAATCATGCTCCTAAATTTTGAAGAGTGGTCACTGAGTGGCGACCTTGCGTCCATAGAAATAGCAACCGTACGAATGCTCGCAACACTATCTTCTTCAAAGCGTGCTACCTTCAGTCTCGCAGCCAAAACAACTGACTCGGAGGACACATTCACCGTCCAAACGTGAGCACAACCTTCTATGACTTCCATCAATGACCGAGGGACAAGTGCATTCTTCTTTTGAGTGTAGGCTCCCTCCCTACCTCGCCAGTGTTTGCTCCGACGCCTGGACTACTGTCTACTATTATGTTCCTGTTTCCTGTAGTGTAATAAATCGTCGGCAGCCAACTACGGCTGTACAGACGCAACAATTGACGACGAGTAAGACTCTGGACTCACCGGCACTTCACTGAAGGAACAACATGGCGACGCCGTACTTTGGTCGGCTACACGAATTCAGTGGTAGTTCCGGCTCATGGATATCCTGGTATGGGAGGCTTCCATTCTTTTTCGAAGCTAACGACATTTCGGGCGCTACCAAGAAACGTGCTCATCTGCTCACGTTGTGCGGGGAACAGACTTACAACATTGTGTGCGCTCTCGTTCAACCCAAGCAGCCCAGCCTGGTGAGCTACGAGGACGTCCTCGAGATGCTCACTGCTCATTTTGATCCACGACCTTGTGAAGTCTTCAGCAGAGCACGCTTCCAACGACGTGACCAACTGCACGGCGAAACGGTAAGTGATTACGTGACAGCGCAAGAAACTAGCAGCTGATTGTAATTTTGGAACCAGCACAGACATGGCTGCGAATCCGACAATGCTGCCTATTGACGTAATGTGGTGGGATCGTTTCGTTTGTGGTCTCCGGGACGAGCAGGTCCAGCAATGGTTGTTCGCAGAAAATGACTTGACGTTCAAGAAAACGTTTGACTTTGCACTGGGAGCTGAAAACGCCGTTGAAGATCAAGAAAACGTGAAGGCGGAATTCAAAGACTTTCACGAAGCCAGTACGAGCATCTGCAAGACAGAAAATCAAGGTAGCTGTAATACTTATGCCCCAAAGAAAAATCAACGCTGTTGGCATTGTGACGCGCAGAATAGTCCGGACACTTGCAAGTTTCAGACAGCTTCCTGCAACTACTGCAAGAAACGCGGAAACATTGAAAAAGTGTGCATAAAGAAGCGGAAAGAAGCAAGAACTAAGAGGAACAACAATATCGAAAATCCACGACAAGGAATTTCGCCAACTGCCTCAACACCAGACATGGCGCGTTACGAGCTCAACTCCTTAGGGGACGCGTCCAGTACACAAAAGAGTCCACCCAAATTTCCCATTCCCACCTGGGACCGTCCCCAGACACCATGGAACACAGTGCACATTGATTTTGCGTGGCCACTACACGGACGCACCTACTTAGTTGTTGTGGACGCGTACACAAAGTGGGTGGAAGTCAATCACGTGACACAACCAACATCCGCAGTTGTCATCGATGTACCCCAAAGTCTCTTCGCTACGTTGGTATACCCCGAAAAGTCGTCTCCGACAACACACGAGCCCTTATTTCTAGCGAAATAAAGCAATTCTATGCGTCAAATGGCATACAGGCCACCAGCACCAGCGTATCACCCTGCAACAAACGGCCACGCAGAACGCTATTTGGCAGAACTGAAGAGAGTACTCCTGATGGATATAAAGTCGTCCGTACAGTGTCGACTTGCGAGGTTCCTGTATCGGCAACATACCATGGTTCACACGGCTACAGGAATGACACCTGCGAGAGCGATGTTTGGACGTGAACTTTTGTGTCCTCTCGACCTACTCAAGCCGGAGACGGGAACACAAATATCTGAGCCCCAGGAGACACTCAGACAATCACGTCGCATCTCAGTAAGGGGAGAAAGTGCTTTTCCAACAGTTTTTAAAGAAGCCAGACTGGATTGAAGCGGAAATACTGCGCCGCGTCGGACCACAATCCTGGCTTATAAAAAGCGTCCTCGGAACTGTTCGGCGTCACCTCAATCACATCAAAAAAAAAAAAAAAAAACGAGTCAGACCAGGCAAGCAACCCAAGCGCTGATAGACTGGAGCACAGCGGACGAATTCTCGGACACAGTGCCAGAAGAAACAAGTGCTGCTGTTCCGCTGGTACCAGACTCAATCCAGACGCAAGCGAGCACTTCCTCTCAAACATCGAACTTGACGTCTCAAGCAGAAACCACCCGGAAACTGCGACCACCAGAAGTTAGGCGGCCTCCAGACCGCTATGGAGACGTCGTCTAAGGGAGAAAGAATTGACATGTCGCCAGGAGACGACAACGATGAAGTGCGCGTGCGAAGGCACTGGCGCTCTGGCACGAGCGCGCCTCACAGAACGAACGCCTCGCCAGTGTTTGCTCGACTCCTGGACTACTGTCTACTATTAAGTTCCTGTTTCCTGTAGTGTAATAAATCGTCGGCAGCCAACTACGGCTGTACAGACGCAACAATCTACGTATATATATCGTATTATAAGAATCCCACAATGGTCGCACGGACAACATAGGGCAAATTACTTGTAGTTACTAATTGAATTAAAGACATGATAAAATATCAAAAATGAAAATCGATGAAAAAAACAACTGGCCGCAGGTGGGGAATGATCCCACGTCTTCGCATTACGCGTGCGTTGCTCCTAACATTGAGTTACCGCGGCGCCGTTTTCTCATCCACTTACTGGGGTATTTATGTTTTACAACTCCAAAATTTATCATTTCTTTCATTCAATTAGTCAGTACAAGTAATTTCCCCTATACTGTCCTTGGTGTCATTGTTTGTTGGCTTCTTATGATATGATTATTAAAAGTGGGCCCCTCGGTTCCCTTTCTTCTTGTTCATTACATAACGTGGGCTCGAATCCGGCAACATTGATGCCTTCAGGTAGCATATGTGGGTTTATTGACCAGTTGCCTTCACCCAAGAAGATCACGTACTCGTCAAGCCTGCGGCACGAAAGGGGTTCCACATCCGCCGCCTAGGTTTGTGAGTGGTGGGGCTGGCTAACACAACCAGGGTTAGCTCTAGTTATAAAACATAAATACCCCAGAAAGTGGATGGCAAAAAACGGCGCCGCGGTAGCTCAATTGTAAGAGCATCGCACGCGTAATGCGAAGAAGTGGGATCGTTCCCCACCGGCGGCCAGTTGTTTTTTCATACATTTTTACTTTCCATTATTTATCATTTCTTTAATTCAATTCGTAAGAGAGAGAGATGCTCTTTATTAGAAAAAGAGATTTTGCCGGCGCGCATACAACCGCTGGCATGCTACTCTGTATAGGGATGGGGGAATTGGGATTAAAAGATTCCAAATGAGAGTGGGAAATAAATGTGATAAAAATAAATGTGAATTCCGCAAGAGGACCTGATACTAATAATTACGGTTGACAAGGCGGGTAAATTTAGGCTCCTACATATATGAAATGGTCAATCTTTAAAGCTTTCCGATTAGACCAATTTCTGGCGGGTATTTGAACAATAAATCCAAAACCCGCCGCTGTTTTGAAGGGCCGGGCATTGGACCTTAGATGCTGGGTAATGTTAACGGATCGTGGCAAATCATGTCCATTTGTGGCTCAAAAAATTGTCTCTCGTCGCGGTACGCGGAGCATTCTAGTATTGTGTGCTCCATTTGCTCTAAGTTGCACAATTATCACAGTAGGGGGTTAGTGGTACGCCCTATGCGGTACAGATAATTGTTCGTGTATGCCACGTTCAGTCGAAGACGTTGGTACAATGTCTCCAAGTGTCGATGGTCGCTCATCGTTTGCGCTGCCAATGGCGCTGCACCTTGCATCGATGGCATGTGTACTGCACTTGTGTAATGGGCACATGCGCAAAAGGAAGAGAAATACAGTATCCGTCTTTATTTTAATGTTGTTTTTACTCTAAGAGCGTCGATGTTTTCATACTGACATTTACTGCCGAATCTTAAGCTGTCGTACTGGCCTCCATAAAATCCCAAGCATACTATACAGCATCGCACATACACATGGTTATTCTCTTACAATGTCTCTCCAGTTTATTAAAGCAATTTGCCTACCCTCCCTAGTTCGCCATGACAGCTGCCTCCATTGACTGACAGGCATTGACGCGTGGACCGCCGGTAGTGCATGTGAGGACCAAGTTCGGGTCCCATATATCGATATATGTATACATTGTAAAGGAGCGAAGCAGACAAGACGCCGCCCCTGCGATCGCCTGCTTTGCCTTAACTTCTTAGTCTTTCTTCCAGCGCCCACCTTGCGAGTGCCCGATGCCAAGTTCACTTCGTCTTCACACTCGGCCACACTGCAAGATTCCGGCGCGCTTGCAACCACGCGTTTTAATATCGCGGCAACTTGTCCAGGGGGTGCGGTCGTCGTTGGTGAGCCGTTCAGTGCGCAACCAGCTTTTCTGGCGGGCGGAACTGACTGTTTCGCGCTGGTCGCAGGTCTTGTCGACGGTTATCCCGTCGCAGATGGGCTCGTATCGCAGGATATTCTGTACAATCAACAGCTGCTCTGCTCAGCTGCCGCGTGCGTCTTTCCACTGCTGACACTGACTGATCAAGTCTCGCTGATGTGCTCGAATGCGTTGAGCTCGACGAAATAGAAACTGATGCTGATTCATCCTTGTCCAAAGGAGGAACAAGGGTCGTCCGCTTTGAAACCAATGGTTGTTTGCGCGTCTGCTTCCTTGCGCATCTCTTGCGGAGTCTTGCAATGAGCTCTGGAGCGTCTTGAGGCCTCTTGCGCGTGTTGTGCGTCTTTCGCGTAAGGACACGACTTTGATAATGATGACCTCAGCTGAGTTACGAGTCTTCGTTTCCTTCAGCGAGGCTTCACTCAGCGCGGGGCGACTAGCCACGCGTCCGGCCATTGACTGCGTTGAAATCCTAGCATTTTACGGGTCAAAACGCATCTGCCTGCTGTGATCCGTGGAGATATCGGGTTCTTGGAGTGCTAGCACCTCAAGCACTAAAAGGTACTGGTGCCTCCACGTGCCCCGGCGTTGACGAATTAGGGAGTCGATTCACCGACAGCTGTGGACCCAAAGTGGTCACGGTCTCTGGAAGTGATGGTGTGGTGTCGGATGCTGACGCAGAATCCGAGACCCACGGCGGAAAGAAATGGCTCGCATCCACAGTCTACAGAGGAGCAGGCGGCGAGCCCATCTACCAAAACCTTGCCAGGTGCAGCTGCAGCGGCGAGCTGGTGCTGCTCCCGAGCTTTACTTGGTTGCCACCGCAGATCGTAAACTGCCAAGTCGAAGTATATAGCAGCAGCGTTCTGCTGCATGTCTATGGTGTGGGGTGGAGCCAGTGGCGTAGCCAGCAATCGTGTTCGGGGGGGGGGGGGGGGGGGGGGGGAGGTCCAGCTGATCGGTCAAATTGGGCGCGCTTCCTGAAAATGTTTGGAGAAAATTATCAGATGCCAGCTGACAGTCACGGGGATATTTAATATTTTCGTGTGTGTAGAAGATTGCGAGCGCGTGCTTCCATTTCTGGAACGGCTTGGACGCGCGCGTTCGAGTGCGTGCATGTTGGCCCAAGTTTATATCAACATTAAACGCAGAAAGTCCCAGAATTAAAAATCAGAAGCACGCCTTTGGAAATGTCAGTGCACATTTCGCGTCAAAAGTTTATGAGAACTTTATACCCATCATGTTTCGGAATTGAAATCCATGCGCTCCGTAGATTCCGGAGCCGCTGCGAGATGCCGCGATGCGCCCGCTCGCAATCGAAAAGCCCTTGAAAGTTTGTGCTCGGTTGGGGCTCCTTACAATAATTACGGGACTCCAGGTGCATCGACGTTGCCACGAAATCCAGCCCGAGTACGCAATTTTCGCGCCGAAATGTTATTTCGAGCGTCAAAAAGACATTGTGGACAAAATACAGAATGATTCCCGGCGCCGCTGGTTGTTCTGGTCGGCGGTGCATGAGAGCAGGAAAAAATTTAGGGGGGGGGGGGGGCTGAGTCCCCATCAGCCCCCCTCCCCCCTGGCTACGCCCCTGGGTGGAGCCGATGATTTCGGTTTGTGATGCGCCGCCCGGTGCTGTCCTGAAGCGGAAGCGGTAGTCGCCGTGCGCTTCCAACCGTCTTGGGTAGAGTCAACAGTGACACCCGATGAGCCGGCCTCTGCGGCGGAGCGGGCCTCTCTCGAGCGTTTACTGGGCACGGCTGTTTCGTGAAGGTGGTGTATCTCACCAGCTCCGGTCGCTGATAGTGCTGGTCGGGCTCGTCGCAGGCATACGCGAGCGGGTGCAAAAGAGCCCTATTGAAAAATCTATATGCCCCATAACTCCCATATCCAGTAATCCGATGTGAAACATATAGGAACCCATACAAAAACCGGTTTTTCAATATGTCATATGATGTTATTGGATATATGAGTTATGGGGAATACGGTACTTTTTCAGTAAGGAGCCATGAAAGCTGTGCTCCATTTTGCCCAGTGTCATTACTTGTGACCTTAGTAGTTGTCCCGCACCTTGACACCACCTCGAAGCCGCCCCGCTGGAACCAGCCATATCGTGATATCGGGCCAGGCTTGGCGAGCGCCGAGCGCATTGGCTGCTTGCACCCACAGAATCGGGTCATTGTGAAATCCGTGGAACTCCGGTAGTTCCGAGGCAGCCGGTGATGGTAAGGTTGCAGGCGGGAAACCGGAGGTGACCGAAACGATGTAGTTCAGCTGCTGCGATAGCAACGGCATGGCTCGCATGACGTCTGTCAAGCTGCCGGCTGAGTCGCCTGTTGAGCCCGAGGCGGTATCCGCGCACAATGAGGCGGTGGCCGCGGACGCAGTACTCGTGCCAACGAGACCAATGACTAAGGGAGCGTGAACGGCATCCGTTGAGCCAGGGCTGGTGGCAACCGCCGTACTCACTGTTGTCGGAAGCATGGTCAGGGGAGCATGGACGGCATTCCTTGGTGGCTGAGAGGTTGATGATGTTGTGGGAAAGATATTTTCGGCAGCCCGACAGTATGTCGTCGACATGACCCAACGCACGCGGCCATACTTTCTGCGCAGACAGTTTACGATGATATGGAGACTTTCGTTCGACAGGTGGCGCAGTTGCAGGACAGTGCTAGTAGGCGCTTTGATGCTGGCCCCCCACAGGAGCCCAATACATCTCGAAGGGGATGCTTTTCGTGCGGGCGCTTCGGCCATGGATATAAGCGCTGCCTACGAGTGTTCTGGAAAACCATCCAATACCAAACGCGGCCGCTTCCAACAGTAGAGATCCGCGTCGAGGGCATCGGGGAGCTTACGGCTCTTGTTGATACTGGAGTTCAGCGTACGGCGTTGCTTCGACGCTACGCCCCAGTCACCCTTCAGCCATGGACCCAGGCATCCTTGCGGGGCCTCGGTTGTTGCGTATTGCCTGTCGGTGCGCTGTACCTGCAGCTCTAAACAGAAGCTGGGAAAAAGTTCCTTGCAGCAGTTCCCGTCTTCGAGGACCTGCCTGCTGACATGCTTCTGGGAGCCGACTACCTCCTGTCTGGTGAAGTTCAACTCACCGTAGACGATGGTGGTGTTCACCTCCACTGCTTGACTCCGAGTACTCCGTCGGCTCAAGATTCCCCTGGTGAGCGGGCAACTCTGCATACACTATCAGCTATACTCAAAAGGCACGGATCCCTTTTTGCAAATACTACTGCGTAGCTTCCCGGAACAAGTTTGCTAGAACGCCATATCTTCTTTCTTTTTACGCGAGCTATTTCTATGCTATAATAATAATAATCTTTATTTTCATCAGTTCACTGACAGGAAAGCTGCGGGTAAAAGCTGCTCTTTGTAGAGGCAGCTTGACAAGAGCCCGCAGCTACCTTTGTGTAGTACATACAGCAGTGGCAAGAAGCATAGCACACTTTAGTCAAACAAAAACAAAAAGACATACATAGCAGTAACGCAACTTAGATTCCTAACATATGTAGCTCACGTAGCTTAGGCAGTGTACACTTGTAGGGATCAACACAGGCTTTCACATATTTGTTAAGTAGTTTGGGAAGAATGTACGATAGTTTACCTTCTGAGTAATTTGTTCTGGGTGTTTTTACTTTCCACGTGTCTTTACTTCGTGTGTCAAGCGATGTAACGTTTTGCTGTAGGTTGGAAAGGTCGTGTAACAAATGTCTATTTTCTTTGACTTCGCGTCTGATTGCTACAGTCAATTTAAGTGCATACAGGTTATGAACGGGTAATATCCCAGCCTGCTCAAACAAGCCGCGCGTGTGGGCATCATACGGCAAATTGGAAAGTATTATTATGTATTTCTTCTGCATCAAGTATAACTTTTGTAGGTTTGTGTAGGTTGTAGTGCCCCATACCAAAAAACAATAGGTAAGGTGTCAATAAAAAAGTTATTTATACAGTAAAAGCTTTACATTATATGGTAACACTGTTTTGCAACGGTGTACCATGCCCACAACGCGCGATAACTGTCCCAACACGCCGTTGACACGTTCGTTCCAAAGCATATTACTTGAAAATGTGACTCCTAGAATTTTTATATGATTTACTAACCCTATTTCGGTATCACCGTACACAAGATGTAAATTATCGTTTGCCGATTTGTTCTTTGGTCTGAATAGAACCGCCTTTGTTTTACTAGTGTTTATACCTAAATTATTGGAACATGACCATATTTTTAGTTGTGCAAGAATCTGGTTCATCTTTTGCTGAAGTATTTCGCTGTTTGCAGCAGAAATAAATATGCTGACATCATCAGTATATAGAACATACATAGCATCAGGATAAATGCGTATTAAATCATTTATAAAGGCAATGAACAGAAGAGGACCAAGGATGCTTCCCTGTGGCACACCTTTAGTTATTGGCTTTAACGTCGAACAGTTACGATTTATTTCAACTACCTGTTTCCGATGTTTCAAATAACTTTTAAACAAGTCCAACGCATGACCACGAATTCCATAGCAGTGTAGCTTTTCAAATAATGTAGAGTGTTGAATGTTGTCGAAAGCTTTGCTATAGTCCACGTACAATCCCAAGACGACATGTTTTTTCTTTCAAATTGAGACAAAATGAATTCCTTTTGTTGCAGTAATGTCATTTCTGTGGACCGGTGTTTTCTAAAACCAAACTGAGTAGGTGAGATTATATTGTGATTTTCGAAGAATTGGTATAGCTGACGGTGCCTAAGCTTTTCTAATCCTTTGGAAAATACTGATAGAATAGATATGGGCCTATAGTTTCGTGCATCATTTTTGTCACCTTTTTTAAACAAAACACTAACTTTCGCTATCTGCATTCTTTCGGGGAAGACTGCGTTCGACAAACAAAGATTAAATATGTGAGTAATACAAGGCACAAGTATATCCAGCACATATTTGATAGGCCTGATTTTCATGCCATCATTATCACGAGAGGAACTATTTTTAAGTTGAGAAAATACTGAATAAACATCTTGTTCTGAAACAGGCTTTAAAAACATAGAGGATGAATTTGGATCAGGAAGAAATTCAATAAACTCATTAGACGTCACATCATATGCATTGTTCGCTAGGTAGTCATTGAAAGTATTTGCAAGTTCGATTCCTGATATGTTGCGCCCGTTGACTGTGATGTTTTGAACACTCTGGCGGGGCGTGTTCCTGTAAGAAACAAGTCCAGTTTTTTCCTCAAAGCATGAGAGTTATCTGCGCTAGTTTCTATTTCTCTGTGTATGTATTGCGATTTGCGTTTTCTAATTTCTTTGTTTAAACGATTTCTGTACACCTTATATTCTTTTAGAATGGTAAAATTCCTAGTTACAATGAACTTATGGTAGAGTTCACTTTTATGTTTAATTTTATTTAGCAGGTCAGGGGTCATCCATGGTTTACGGGTTTTTTTATTCAAACGAATTTGTTTTTCTCGGAAATGGCGTTTGTAAATGTTTGTAATTTTTTCTAAAAATGTATTGTACGCTTGTTCTACGCTTTTTATCGAAATAATCTCGTCCAAGTTACTATTAAGCAACTCATTTCTAAAGTTTTCAAGGCTAGACTCGGATATGTCTTGAACGGTAACCGTCTGTTTCCGACATACTTGCGAACAAATTTTTTTATGAAAAGAAATATAGGAAGGTGATCGCTGATATCATCGGACAGCACTCCTGTAAAGGCGGTGTTCCGGTTTATATTCGTAACGAACAAATCTAATAAAGTTGCACTATTTTCTGTAATTCTAGTCGGTGAAGTAATAACTCTATCGAAGCCATTTGAGAGAATCAGCGTGTTCATGGCTTGCTGTGACGTAGATTGACCTAACATGTCTATGTTGAAGTCTCCTGCTGATACCAAATAATACATGTTTTCCGAAGAAAAATGCAGTAGTTTTTCATAGAAGAAAAAAACCTATCAGGGTTTCTGTTTGGTGGCCTATAACACACTGAAAATAGATATTTACCTACGCGAGCAGTAAGAATTTCGAAATAATCGCATGTAACACAAAAATCAGGGATCAGTTCACAATGCATATCTTCTTTCAGTAATAGCATAACACCACCCCCACGGCGCAATGGGCGGTTTAAACTAAATGACTGATAGCAAATCAAAGGGGGTGCGTCATCCTTATCTTTGCCCCATGTTTCAGTAAGGAATACGACGTCGAACGAGAATGAAAATCCATCGATAAGAAGCTGAAAGTCAGCTTGCGTATTCTTAAGGGAACGAACATTTAGATGCAAACATTTCAAAGATCCTTTATGTTCAGTGGAACCGATAACGTTTAATTCTTGCGAGAGAAACACATGCTTTTGTGTTTTATCCATGTTAAATAAAATGACGAGTGTTCACAGATGACCGGTGTGATATTATACGGGAAAGTCGTTCGTGTTACGTACGACGATGGCACGTTCGCCATTTGTCTTGCGCACGAAGACCTTTCCGTTTCTGTGCCACGCATATTGAAAGCCGTTTTCATTCGCCCACTCTTTCGCGGCTTTAAGCAGCTGCCTGTTGCAGCTAGTTAGATTTTCTAGCACAATCACACGACAACCTTCTGCCTTCAATTTATGCCGCTTTTCTAGCCACTGATCCCTAACTGATCACTGATCACTGATCAACAAGGACATCGCCGCGATGTCATGTCACTAGCGCCTCGACAGAGCAGATATGACGACACGTTGCCGTGGGGCGAGACGGGTTGTCGTCGGCGAGGCAGTCGCATAGCACGCGCCTGCGGGTGCCGCTGTCTCGCTCTCAGAAGTCGGCGCGCGGTCTGATCTTTGTCTCACCCCTACTGGGCTCAGCTGCTGCGCGCACTTGCCGGCCTTGGATCGAGCTGCTGGTTCCTCGGTATCTCGTCGCACAGGACGTCAGTGGCATGCGGCGTCTTTGATTTTTCAGTGATATTAGTGCCAGATGAAGCCAATCTGCAGGAGGTAGATAGCGAGTTACTGCATATGTGGGAAGCCCTCGCCAGTCTGCAACGTAGATACAAACACAACAAGCTCAACCGAATGCTCAAAAAACGCATTTCCATGCTCATACTTCATATCCAATACAAACACAACAACTTACTCGTCAAAATTAGCGCAGCACATGCGACAGCATGTTACGGCAATCAAACCTGCCTAAAACGTGGAATATCCTCCGTTGCCTTATCGATCCGGCCAAGAGCAAGAACACACAACAGCACAACTTGCAAAAAATTATCCACACCCATCCGGGCACGGACGCACATGTTCTTCAACAATTGATAGGCAGCTACGTAGGACCTCAACCTACTACACCCGCTTCCGCGTACACTGGCACCGCTAACGACCATTTGGACGCTCCCATACAAGCAATAGAAGTTCGTTCAGCCATCCTCGCGCTCCGCTCTAACTCAGCCCCGGGACCTGATAGCATTACTAATAAAATGCCTCGCAACCTAGATAAGGACTCTATAATAGCTCTCACAGCTCATTTTAACGCGTACTGGGCAATTGGACACCTCTCCTCAGAATAGAAAGAAGCCAAAATCATTATCATTCCCAAACCCGGGAAACGCCTCCTCCTACCCCTGCTTCATGTGTTGGAAAGGTCCTCAAACACGTCGTCCTCACACGCTTACACAAACATACAGACGGCAACGATATCTTCCCCTATACCATGGTTGGCTTCCGCGCTAAACTTAATATTCAAGATATCATAATTCAGCTCAAGCAGCAAATAATCGATGGTGATAAAAGCTCCAGGCTGGACACCAGAGCCTTCTTGGAGCTAGACCTAACCAAGGCCTTCGATACCGTCACGCATGAGACCATACTGACCCATCTGACACAACTCCAGGTTGGACACCGAACATATAACTACGTCGAGGATTTCCATTACAGGTCGCAGGGTCATCATTACCATCGGACGATTGCAGTCGCCAATAGTTCACCTAGGCAGCACAGGCACGCCGCAAGAATCTGTTCTGCCCCCTTCTTTGTTTACCGTGGGCCTGCTCGTACTACCGCCTGCACTAGGTAGCATTCCCAACCTCAGTCATAGCCTCCACGAAAATGGCATCACCCTGTGGGCCACCGGGGGATGCGACGGGGACATCCAAGACAGCTGCAGCAAGACATCAACAAGGTTGTTGCATGCGTAGAACCGCGCGGCCTTGAGTGCTCCCCACAGAAATCGGAGCTCCTTCTATACACGCCTTCGTGGGGAGGTTAGCACCCAGACCCTCACCCTCCGAGATACAACTCCACGTACATCATCAACGCATACTTACAGAGCCTAGCATCTTCATCCTTGGTTCACGCATCCAACAAAACGCAGAAACACGCAGACACTCAAACAATTATATAATCATGTACACTAAACCACTCGCATCGTGGCACGCATCGCAAATCGGCATCCCGGCATGAAAGAAAACAACCTGATACGCTTGGTAACCAGCTACGCCCAGAGCAGGATCACATATGTCGCCCTGTATCTTTGCTCCAGTGCGACTGACAAGCTCAAACTCAATACCATGATCAAGAGGGCCTAAAGCAAGCCTTACATATTCCCATTCCCACATCTAACGAGAAACTGGACGCCCTCGGCATTCACAACACCATAGACGAGCTTATTGAAGCTAAGCGTATTACCCAATACGAACGACTTGCCAATTACATCACGGGCGGCCACATTTTACGCACCCTAATCATAACCTATACCACCCAATTCAGACCAAAGGTACCCGTCCATCCGAACATTCGCGCTCGCGTTAAGCCAGTTATCCCGCCCTTACCTCGCAATATGCACCCTGAACACAATCAGAAGCGACGTGTACACAGAGCTAAACAACTACAAAAACGCTAAGACCAAGCCGCAGACGTAGCCTACGTGGACACAGTGAAATATCTCACCAGAACGCCATGGCGGTCGCCGTAGTCGCGGGCTCTCAGTACCGCGCCGCCGCCGTGTCAATACTCACCACTAAACTCGAAGAAGGAGAGGAAACGGCCATCGCTTTTCCTAGGCCTCTACCAATGCACACTGTATCACCAGCGATGCCAAAACAGCCATTCGCAACTACATAAAATGACTGATGGCACCCAAGCACAGAAGATACTCCCCGACACTCCCTCCTGTCGGAGAGTATCTTCAGCAGAGAATGTCTTCAGCAGAGAGCGGTTACGCTACCCCCAGCACACAAAACAATAAATAAATCTGAATCCACTACTTGGCGACTACTACAGACACGAACTTTCGCAAACCCCGCCCTGTACCACCGCACTTACCCCGGTGCATACTCCCCACTCTGCAAAGCGTGCGACACCCGCGCTGACCTCAATCACATTATCTGGGCATGCCTCTAAACCTCACCCACCAACACCCACCGCACTAACACTACACGCATCATATCTACGGCCGAGCAGTGGAAGACTTTGCTGCTCAGTTTGGACCCAGAAGAGCAGCTGTGGGCCGTCCGGATGGCCAAGGGCACCGCCAGAAAGCAAGTACTGGCCACCGTCTGGGGAAGGGGGTACTGGGAGTTGGCCTCCCAAACTCCGCCACCCCCGGACCTCATCATGGACAAAATAAAGTTTTATCTCTCTCTCAGCAATATCGTCCAAGTGATTCCGGTCTACAGCCAACATACTAGCGTAGAAACTGTAAAAAGTCACAGGCCTGCGCGGCGCATGCAGCACAGTCACAGCGTAAGCTGGTTGAGCGGCGCAAGAGTAGCTCCAATTTCAGCACCACGCACAACAAGGTCTTCGCGGCAAAGTGTCTTCGCCTCGATTTTGACGAAAAAGATCTGAACTGTTCGGCCGGTGTCGACGGCGAGCTGCGGCTTGTAATGCTCTCTGCACAACAGTCTGCTGAGCCCGATGATGCCTGGTGGTAGCCGCACACGTAGCTCTACAATTCGCTTCTTCAGCAGCGGTTCGTACCTTGCGAGGAGACGCCATAACGTGTACCGAAGAGGTACCCAGAATACGTGGCGCACACGTAACATCGGGATAGCGCTGATTGCGCGCCTCGTCTGAATCGCATCTCGTCACACGCGGCGGTTGCAGGTACGTTAACTAGATGGCGCCATCATACTGGTGGGGCGGAGACTCGGGTCGCCTGGGCCTGCGCGCCTGCGTATAGGGCACGTATAAAGGGATTTTTTTTCTGCCAGGTAGCCATCGTTTGTGTGGCTCCATGGTAAAGTATCCGACTCCCACCCAGCGGGCCTGGGTTCGATCCCGGTGGAGAGCGGGTACTTTTTTTCGCATTTCCGTCGACAGCGGTTACAGGGTGGCGGCAGCATCATCGCGACCAGAAACGGTTATTGGAATGAGCCCATAACAGCTTACGCTGTAAAAAATAACCCGAACCAATTAAATCGTACAACTCTATACCATAGCATGCAGCAACACTCGAAAACATTACTCGCAGTGCGAAACTCGAAGGACCACTCAGCGGCGTTTAAATGAACATTAATGCTTTCGCATTCACAACACATAAGAAGTGCTTAGGTGTCCTGGGTTTTCTTTTATTATTATTTTTACTGCTATGCAAACGAACTCGTTGTTATCATTGTACTGTGACTCTATAGATCTCTTTCTTTTATTTTCATTTCGATAAAAAAATAACAAACTTTGCTAGGAACAGTTTCCTGGCGCGGTAGCGACTCCGTCTACATTGGCGACTTTGGCGACTTTGTCACGCTTGTGACAAAGGCTTGTGTTCTCTGGCGTTGTTTTAGTGCGGATATGAACCAACTGGCCCAAAAATACGTCTTGACCAATTTTGAAAAGTGCCTCAAACAACATATGTACGATGTCAAAACAAAAAACTGAAAAATAGTGCCGCACGACTAGTCGCGGACTTTGACGCACTGCTTTAAGGCTTGGAAGATACTTTTACGTAGCACGTATTGAGCAAAAGAAAGCTGGATCGGCCATTTTTCCGGATGGTCTAGAATTTTGCAAGTGACTCTTTTGCTCTGAATAATATCATTTATTGATGACAGTTATTTAATTATAACTAAATATGCATTTAGGCGAAATACAAAAAAGTAGTCTGACTTGCCCGAAGGGAAGGCAACCTCCAACGCCTAGGATCTGTCCAGCTACGGGGCACTTGCATATTTTTAAATGTTCGCACTAGTTACCTGGGACACATGGTAGATGTTTATGTGCCAGCTAATTACTGTGCCGAAGAAACGACGCCGACCGTGGAGAGACAAAATATCTTTTTTTTTGCATTTATTAGCTGGCTTGAGGCTGCTCAATGGGCACTTCAGCAGACGCTGGAGTTGCAGTGGGTAGTAGAAGACCCAGCAGGCTCAGACCTTCCTTGATTCCATGACCCACCAGGTTCAGTCCTTCCTTTATTCCAGCGTCGACGACCTCTATAATATTGTTGAAGAGGTCTGCGATGAAACCGGTCACTGGTCCCAGCTGACTACTTGCGCCTGCTGGGGCAGCAGCTGCAGTGCAAACACAGTTATTTGTAGCCAAAAAAAAAAAACATGACATTTTATTTGTGCTATCAAAGGGATATCGGGGACATTTGTGACCGAAAGAATCAATCTCGCGATACATGATTAGCGCAAGCTAAAGCTCGGAGTATAATTGCATTACACGTCGAATCGGTTTATGAATGTAATTAACCAGTTGAGGGAAAAACAGTCTATAGGCACGCAGAAGCATGCTTTCTCAATCAGAATGCACATTTTTACTCATGTGCGTGAAATTTTATAGAACGTGAAATGGTAACCACTACACAACATGCGTGTGGTAAAGCGTTCTTCGGGAATATTTGGATAATAGCTGGAGATGTTCCAGCAGGGAAACTGCCTGTTTAATCGCTTACGTTCCTTTCTTTTTTTTGCAAAGTGCTCCAGGTTGCTTTTGTCCAGGGTCTATTCGTCTACTGCACGACCAAAAATTCTGTTTGCTTGTTTCTTTGCGTGTAGCTAAAGATACAAATACGCTAACAGAAAGCCACCTGCAGCAGCAAGCCGCGTTATGATGCGAAGGCCCATGGCGAGAATATAGCACATGACCATCGCTCGTGGCTCGGAGCCAGCCGAGTTACTATAGGTAATGCCCGCTTCGATGCGAGAGCGTAGTGGACAGCGCTTCAAAAACAACCCCCCCCCCCCCCCGTCTGGTAACAAGAGGTGCTGTTTTGTCACACCTTAATATCTACTCATCATCATATTCATAGACAGAAAAAGATTGGATGAAATTTCCTGCCTTGGGGGGGGGGGGGGGGGCTATACAAAGCATGGGTGGTATTTGGCAATGAACCAATGGGTGCAGCACTCACTGCTGTCGTTGCTCATAGAGAAGATTGACAGCTGTTCTAGCTTAGCATAAAATACATCTCAAAGCATGAAATACATCTTAAGCATGAAAACATCTGTCTGGTCTTTGCAGTGACGGCGCTCAGGTGGCCTGTGGCCACGGTCGACCGTGCGCAACATTTAGTGGTGCCGCTAATGTCTCGCCTGCAGAAATAACGCTTGAACCCATTCGCTCCCTGGCAGGGAAATATTGAGCCGCCAGTTCCCCTTGCGCCCGGTCGCAAGATACACGACGGAAGACATTGCGTTTGCTCTCAGCCGTGCGTTCGCTCTCCATGAAAGGGCGCGTCCCTCGCGCGCTTTCACTCGCACATACAGCACACAGCGCGCGGCGACGATTTTATCACTCTTGGACTTTATATGGAACCTCACTGCGACGACGACGCCGGCGGCAGAAATCCGCTTGGATGGTCCATATAATTGCTATCGCAATAATAAAATAGTGGCGATCGGTATTTCCGAAGGGTCCAATGGCCTTTAGTACTGCCCTCTTACTTGAACCGCGCTTCACTGCACCACCGTCGCCCAAGATCTACAACCATGTTAATGGTTTCCTGATATGATTGTGGACACAGAAGCGACAAGCTCCAGACGAAAAAGAAATTTCACTTTAACGGAACAATGTGTTGCAGTCTTGATTGCGAAGTACACAACCCAGGGACTTAAGCTCCACATTCGGATCAGGCACCTCGGTGGTGCCTATGATGACGTCACGTTCGTTTTCGCCAATCAGAGCCCCTTATCCATCCCGCGGCGTCCCCCGCAGCCCCTACTGCTCGTTTTCGCTTAATTAAAGCGACTTGCGGTGTTCTATAGACCTGATAAATAGCGATTATGGTATTCAAGGGCTGAATAACTATTATAACTCGCTGTAAGCGCACTTCTTTTTAAAGTGCTTCAGCTTCCCTTAATCAAGTTATCGAAAGCGTAACATGCAGGCAACATTTCAAACGGGTGGATCATATGCCAGCAGCGTTTTAAGGCGAAAGCCTTTTATAGTGGCTCGTACTCGCGGCGTCCGACCGTGCGTCCGCGCCCTGGAACGGTGCCAGCTGTGGTCTCTCCCCCTCACACTCTCTCAGCAATCACGTGATGGCACAGTGGCGCATAGCAACACTTGCGCCGTCACCTCAGGCCCTGGAACGGTGCCAACTGTGGTCTCTCCCACTCCCTCATCAATCACGTGATGACACAGCGGCGGCGTCCGACCGTCCGTCCGTCCGTCCGTGCCCTGGAACGGTGCCAACTGTGGCCTCTCCCCCTCACACCCTCTCAGCAATCACATGAAGGCACAGCGTCGCATAGCAACAGTTGCGCCGCCACAGCTGTGGCCTCTCTCCCTTACACTCTCTCAGCAATCACGCGATCGCACAGCGGCGGCGTCCGACCGTCCGTGCAGTGGAACGGTGTCAGCTGTGGCCTCTCCACCTCACACCCTCTCAGCAATCACGTGAAGGCACAGCGGCGCATAGCAACAGTTGCGCCGCCACAGCTGTGGCCTCTCCCGCTTAAACTCTCTCAGCAATCACGTGATGGCACAGCAGCGTGCGCGGCAACGCTCCTTCGTCAGACGTCTCGTTGCAGCAGTCGAGTTAGTCGGGTGGCTCCCAAGCGGCCCGGTGATGATTCCACGGCAAGAGGTTCGGAGAAGCGCCCCAAGAACGTGGATTCCCCCTATACCAGACGTGGCATAGTTCCAGACATGGCATAGTGCCAAACATGGCATAGTCAGTCGAATGGCCACAGGCTTTCGCCGAACACACTTTGGAATTTAGTGCCCTTCAAATTTTAAAGTATGCGGTTTAACTTGAGAAACTGAAATTCACAATGCGACGGCTTGAAAGAAGCAGCTACCCTGTAAATTTTGAGATTGTTCTGCGAAGTCCCACAAGTCTGCCTTCTTTCGCATTAAACCAAAAATCGAAGCTTTCAGAGGACGTGCTAACCTTACCGGACAACGAAATCAGGCGCCAAATTTCAACTTGATTGTAATGGGGTTCATGTTATGAGCCATTTTCTGGTGAAGCTTAACATGTCGAGTTTAACTGCAGCCTTTACCGTTACTTACATATATAAGCCTCTTCAATACTTTGTACCCCTGTTTTACGAACCGCGCAGAATGTTTGCGTGCATGCTGTCTTAAAAGAACGAAATAAGGCGCCAGGATAAATTTTCTTGGAAATAGAAGCCGCGTTATGGCTGACTAATTTGTAAAGTCATCGCGATTTTTGCAGTTAATTACATGCCAAGGTTATAAAGGCATTACATACGCACCTTGTCACAGCTTCCTGCGAGAACATGTTACACTCAGTTTACTTGCCATAGAGGGGGCCATTTTATTGGTCATATGTGGGCAAAGTTTAAAATCTGTGGCTTGTTGCCTTGCACTAGAACATTATTACAACTGCTCGAAAAAAATGGCTTCAGTTGAGATTGGGCTATAATGCACCAGGAACGCAGATCTTTTTTTTTTATTTTATTACATGTTTCATTTCGGCTGTTATTTATTTTAGTGTATTGTCCTACATTGCTCTGTTGCGTTAGGGTGATTCAATGAAAGATCAAAAGGCGTACAAAAATTGATATTTCAGATTTCATAGAATATTTTATATTTTATGCGCATATCGTCCACTTTACGCATGCTTCAGACTAAGTCCTATCCCAACCTGGCCCTTTTTCATTCGATCACTCCAGAGGCTTTTAGCTCTACTTGCCCCGACTGTGCGGCTGTTAGCAATCTAGAACACATGCTCTGGCGATGCCCCTCGTTACAGGGGCCCAATCGCATCACGGAAGAATGGAGCTCTGCCATCCAGAGCTCAGAACTGTCACGACAAACTTGGGCTGTCCAGAGAGCCCACGATGCGGCGGTTAGGCTCGGCCTACCCGTCCCCACGTGGGAGCGGCCCGCAGCTCTGCCCTAGGGCAGGGCTTCTCAGGACCTATTTAATAAAGTTCTTTGTCTGTCTGTCTGCGCATATCACTTGTTAGCACGAAGGCAAACTTCGTTTGTTTACTAATTAGGTAGTTTAGGAGAAAGAAAATGTCGAATTTCTTCAGTGTAAAGGCGCCATTTTTATGCACTGGGCTTTCTCGCAAATGCACCGCGATATAAAATACAAAAAATACGGCTACCAAGAACGCGCTTTGTTGCGTGAAACGTAAACATAAAGAAGACTAAGGTACCGTGGTTTGAGGTCTCTGGGCAAAACGGCAATATTTATGACAACTTTCAATATATGCGGCACCTTTTAAAGGTTGGTAGTTTACGAAATTCTTGTCTCGTAGGCTTCCAAATTGCCCGGCACTGCCTAGTGGTTTACCTCGCGCCGGAGAACTGCTTCTTTTCAGGCAGCAGTCTGGCTTTGCCCCCATGTTAGGCGTACTAGAAAAGTGCCAGGCTTACACAAGACGTCGAGCAGAAGCGAGTAAGGTGTTTAAACTAACGACGACGTACATACATGGCGCTTAGAAAAGCGGCCACACCTGCCCCGACTGCAAACAACTAGTACGACACATCGCCAAGCACCTGGGGCCAGATTCACAAAGCTTTTCTTTCGTAAGTGCTATTTGCCATTATCAAGCAGCCTTAGATAATAATACGTCTTGCATCCGGATTGGCTGAAATTCTTTTTTACGAACAATTCCAACGTAAGAAGTTTTTGTGAATTCGGGCGCTCATCCGTGAATGTCCGGCACAAGCGGTGGTGCGGAGAAACCACCTTCGCCAGAAAGACATGCCGGGCTACGTGGAGTGAATCTGACCGGTGGGCGGTCTCGGGGACCGCCACGCCTCCCTGGAGTGCTCCTGTGACTTTTGTGAGGAATGCGTGGATTTACACAACTGTGTAGACCCTCCTCCTCGCATAGTGCCTTCCACGTACGTCACACTTTTTCGTTATCCTCATTACTCGCATTGGACAAAAGCGACATCCAACAAACAAAACATCTATTCAATCAATGAAACAATTTCCTAGACCAGTGCATGCATCTTTTGAAACCTGATGGGGTGTAAGAGCTTACTTTTTTCAGAAATTTTGCTCAATATTGCTGCTCAAGAACAAATATAATTTTTTTACAAATTGCCTCAACTTTTCAGTCTAAACAAAAGTGGCGCCTACATCAAAACACAAAAAACTACCTTTCGTTTTCCGAAAAATCTCCTAAACAGCTGTTCAGACACTGAAAAGTGAACATAAAAAATCAGGTTGCATTAACTGCTTTGCAACGACCGTATAGGTGGTCGAAATCAGAGCTTCGCCAGGATGCCGTGATGTGCGAAGAAAAAGATACATCGGGATAAAAAAAAACGTCGATAAGCCTCTGACTTGTCAAAACGTGACCGTTATTGCAAGAGAAAGGCCGTTTTGGTAAATTAGAACTAGTTGCGCAATGCCTTCTGCCCTAAACTAAAGCACCGAGCCTTCTCCTTGACCGTCGTTCGCGCCTTCATGTTGTTCCCGCTTTCGGGTAAGGCTGTTGTATGTGTATTTTGTTTTCAACGTATTGGTATACTGTAACCCGCCGTGGTTGCTCAGTGGCTATGGTGTTCGGCTGCTGAGCACGAGGTCGCGGGATCGAATCCCGGCCACGGCGGCTGCATTTCGATGGGGGCGAAATGCGAAAACACCCGTGTACTTAGATTTAGGCGCTCGTTAAAAAACCCCTGGTGGTCCAAATTTCCGGAGTCGCCCACTACGGCGTGCCTCATAATCAGAACTGGTTTTGGCACGTAAAACCTCATATTTTTTTTAATAGGTATAGTGTAGTAGAATGGGGAGTGGGTCTACAAGAGGCAGAGGCAGACGAAGCAAGTGAAGCAAAAGAAAAAAAAACTGTCAGCCCTTCCACTGGGGTGGAGATGGAAGACCAGCGAAGCTATACTATGGTGGGAATTACGTATTTCCAATTATGACTATTAAGATCTGATGGTGTAATTAGTTATTTGAACTATTAAAGAATGAGAAATATACAGGGTGTTTCAGCGAACACTTTCAAAAATTCTTAAAGGTTGCCTGTGGCAAATAGCACAATTCTAGTTCTTCTAGTTCATGAGCTGGTCTACTCGAAGAGGCGGACATTACTTGCACAAGAAATTGAAATGCATAATCCAATAGGTAACAGAAATTCACTAATTAAGTTTTTAACTAATTACCTAATGGCCCATATTGCAATTTACAAATTGTAGCCGTGGAGTTCGCAAGGCGGATCCACTTGGAACGAATTCTCGGTATGACACCAGTTTCGAGATGGATCGATGGATGGGATAACTTTATTGCAAGCTCCTGCGGGCTACGGGGCGCAAGGCCCCATAGAGCGGGCTACTCCCACGTTGGGACCGGGAGTTTAGCTCCCTGGCCGCATCGTGGGCTCTCTGGACGGCCCTGAGCTGTTCTGCCAGGTCTGTGCTGCGTAGTGCTTCTTGTAGCCTGGCGGAGTCTTGATTCTTGTTTGCGTGGGTCCGACCACACGGCCAAAGCAAGTGATGTACGTCTAGTACTCTAAGGCAATTTTCGCAATATGATGTTGTGTATAGCTCAGGCATGTAGTGATGCAGTCTATTCTGCGTGGGGTACGTGTTGGTTTGAAGCATTCTGAAGGTGATGGCTTGAGGCCTGGTCAGCTTATTGTGAGGTGTGCTGTATATTCTGCGGTCTAGAAAAAAGTGCTTTGTGACCTCGTTGTATGTGGAGGGAGGGTCCTGATTCTCGCGGGGATGGTCACGACCAGAATAGGTGGCGTCGCGGAGGGTTAGGTCTCGCGCGCTCCTGTGAGCCATCTCGTTGAGATTGGGAGGGGCGTCCTCGATCTCTCCGAGGTGTGCCGGGAACCAGCAGATGGTGTGATGCTGCAGCGGTGTGGATGTGTTGATTATTTGTAGTGCTTGTCCTGCAACGGCGCCTTTCTGAAAGGCTTCGACGGCCGAGCGTGAATCGCTGTAGACGTGGGTGGTGGTCGGGTCTGTGAGCGCGAGTGCGATGGCGACCTGTTCTGCTATCTCGGACTTGTGGGTCTTGACTGTGAGAGCGTTTGTGACTTGACCTTGCTTATTGTCCGTGGTGGCAACGAAGGCCTGCCTGGACAGGTACTGTGCCGCTTCTGTGAAACAGGCTTGGATCTTCTTATCACGTATTTCGCGCGGGATGAACGATCCGCGTGCCAGCCTTCTGGGTTGATGGTGCGCGGGGTCCATGTTGCGCGGGAGTGGGCGAACCGTGTAGGAGTTGCGTGTGTCCGTCGGAACACTTTCATATAGATTTCTCGAATGTGCGAATGAAAGCGTCCGACCATTCCAACTGGGACGCTGTGCTTCCGTCACAATATATTATTCTATTTTAGCAAGCTGTACGTACGCTACATTGCTATATAATTTGTGGATACGCTTTATTTTACCAAGAATTCAACGACAATGTTCCTGCGAAAATCTATTAAGCGAAGCATCGAACTGTGAAATTTCAACAAAAAGAAGAAGAGGTGGGGGCAGCGATGTGGATGCGTCGTAAAGCAGCTGTGAGTTAGAACATAAGCGATGTGGAAGTCCTGTTATGACAAACCATACCATCTGTGCAGTGAGAGCGATAGCACCTAGCGCAGTAAACTTTGTGCCTGTTTTTCATGCCAAACGGTAGAACTCTGTCTTTGGAGTTCGAGTTGCATTATTTAGAGAATCCCTAAATAAAACGTGCATTTAATTATTCTAGAGAAGCTGCTGTGACGTAACACTGCATTCTGAGATCAAATTTGTTGCCGCTCCAATTGGTACTCGAAAAAATACGACGGTAAGTGTACGAGGCCTCTCCCAGAAGTTAAGCGTTTTCGTAACGATTTCATTTCCACTTGAATTGTCGTTACATCCCCGAAATGCAGCCACCAGAGCTCCAACCAGTTTGCATTTCGGAAGATAAAAAATGTCGCAGGTGATTTAATCCGCAAAGTAGGAAGAGTGTTCCAGCAAAATAATGATATTGCTTGCACAAGCTCACGTAATATCAGTTTGAAGTTAGGAGAGTGTTCGAGCACAGAAGTTGCAGAAGCTGACGTAATCTTAATCTAAAGAGCGCAGAAGCATTATCGTGGTGCGGAATTAAGCACCCCTCTTTCAACAAATCCGTCGCACACGGCGCACCCGATATTTCTGATCTTTAAGACCTCCACGAAGAAAGCTGCGTTGACAGCAGTTACCAATTCGTGGGGGACAATTAGGTGGCAGTACATAAACACTATAAACATGGCTTTCACATTGACTTTGTTTTTAGCGCTTTTTTTGCTGATCTATAAGTTTACACTTCTTGCTCTGCGACTCCTTCGCGATGTCGTCTGCGTAAATCCATGTTTCGTCGCTGGTGACAACGCTTTGCGAGAATTCAGTGCTCTCCTCTGAATGCAACATTCTTTAAGTGGCAACTTTGGTCACGACTCAGCAGTTTCGACGCCATCTCGTCGTAAACCTTTTCCCTTTTCTGAAAGGAAGGCATTCCTAAACCAAGCACTTCTGATATCATGGTAATAGTCATTCGGCGGTGACTCAGCACAAGAGAACGCGCATGATCGATGTTTTCATTTTTGCGCGGAGTGTGTGTGTGTTTGGGGAGGGGGGTTCTGACCTTGCATGGTCCTTCAGGTCTTCAGGGCCTTCCTGACATACTTGAACACATTTCTTTCTTTTTCGGCATCCTTTGTGCAGTCCTCTTGCTACATTTGATGACTGCCTGACCATTTCAAGCCCAATTTCACAAGGAATGTGATATTGATCATTTTTCGTCTGTTCGTCGATCGCCCTTTCGACAAGGACTAAGAATAGGTTGCACAAAGAGTGCACGCCTATAATTCTGCCTTGACATACCGCGGTCCTGCTCGTGCTACAGGCCGAGCGGGTTCTTTCGAATAAAGAAAGCCAGAGAGCGGCGTCGCTGCGCCCTCTCTCCCTGTTTGTTTAGAGTATCACTGCACGAACTTTTGGGACAGATGTTCTAAAGACACACACACGCGGGCGCCAATTTCCAAATGTGCATTCGTTTCTTCAGGACCGCAATCGTATGCATCCTGCAGCCGCTGCTAATGTACTACTGTGAGCTTCAGGGATTGCCGCGTACGTTTTATCTTTTATTTACCTCGCAACAGCACTTGAATTTTGTCATCAATAAGCTGTTTCGCTGCCTGGTAGATAGCTGGCTTGCGGCGGGGATTGAGGCAGGGGGTAGCGAGATAGAGAGAGAGGATGGGGTGGAGGAAAACATTTTTAGCATAATTTTGTGTGAAAAGAATGCACGCGCAAATATCTTAAGCGGTGATACTTAAAAATAACACGAAATAAAGGATACTAGAGCACTATAACGTAAAACTATGCCATACTATTTCTATTCCATTTCAGCAATCAGCCCTCCACAATTGGTCAAAACTTTCCCGGGCCAACCCCACTTCTCCTGTCTGTCACGCGACGTCAAAAAACTGCGAAAAAAATCCCCATATGATATTGCCACGAGACTTGAAGGGGCTGCTACTGTCGGTCGGACGAAGACTACGGCGACGAAGAAGTCAGAGGCGTGCGACAGCCTTACATCCGTCGCCGCTGCTTGTCCAAACCTTGCATATAGCAATAGTTCCTGAATAAACGTTATTCCCGTAACATCTTCTGTTGGAAGTGCTGGGTAAACCTGCCAGCGTGCCGGCCGGCTCCGTCAACCAAACACGGAACTTCGAAGCGGTCGCCATCTTGGTTGCTACGCGATGACCAGCGAAGTGCCGACGGTGCAGCAGCCACCGGATCCTGTGATTCTTTTGCACCCACAAGACCCGGGAACCTTTTCTGGCACAGATGGCTTGGAGGTCGAAGACTGGATCGACATGTACGAACGCGTCAGCAACCACAACAGGTGGGACCCCACGGTTATGTTAGCCAATGTCATATTCTATCTCAAAGGAACGGCACGCGTGTGGTACCAGACGCATGAAGAAGATCTTACAAGTTGGGACGCTTGCAAGGCGAAGCTGCGTGAGTTGTTCGGCAGATCATTTGGCCGACAGCAGGCCGACAGCAGGCCGCCAAAAGGAGGTGGGATCTCGTCTGAATCGTACATTTCGTACATACAGGACGTACTGGGCCTTTGTCGAAAAGTTGACGCTAAAATGGCCGAAGATGACAAGATATCGCGTATTTTGAAAGGTATAGCCGACGACGCGTTTAATCTACTTGTATGTAAGCACTGTACGATGGTCGACGCCATAGTCAAGGAATGCCAGCGCTTTGAACAAGCGAAGAGTCGCCGCATCACCCGCCAGTTGCTTCGGCTACCTAACACCGCCGCCACATGACCATGCGAAGACCCACCGATGCCTGTACAGGCTACAGCGTCAGAAGATGTAATGCGCATTGGCCGCCACGAACTCGAAGCACTAGTTTCTACGGCCGTTCTTCCAGACGTTCAGTCAGGCAACCTGCCCACCGTGTCGATCATACAAGTAGTCGGCCGCCACGAGTTCGCGAACATTGGATTATCATCGGCCGTCTGTTCCATCCTTACATCCGAACGTACCCCTGCAAATGTCACCCAGAACCAGGTCTACTCTTCACGCTACAGAAACCCGGCTGACTGAAGGACGGCAGACGACCGACCCATATGTTTCAACTGCTCTCGCGTTGGACACATTGCCCGTCACTGCCGCAGTAGCTGGTCGTCGCCTTCAAGCTGGAGCACTGGATCTTGATGTCGTCCTGGAGGCAGCATTCGACGGTTTTCCTCTCGCTCTGATCCACATGCTTCTGATGCTTCCGATGTCACCGTTCCACACTCCAGGTTTAGCCGCTCATCGTCCCCACAAGGCCGTCGATGTCGATCGCCACGACCATACGGGTCATCGTCCCCTGCACGGCCTGGCACCTACGCTCCGGAAAACTAAGCCGTGCAACTCCCGAAGGTGACGCTGCATCAGTGACCCGATATACCAATCCTCTGTTGACTGTACCTATGCGCCGAAACCTTCTGGACATTCAAGTGGACGACGTCACCGTTACAGCCCTCATAGACACCGGAGCGCAGATTTCAATAATGAGCGCTGCTCTCCGTACTCAGCTCCGCAAAGTGATTACGTCCGCAATTCAGAGCACAGTACGGGTCGCTGATGGCAGCTCGTCTGCCGTTCTTGGAATGTGCACTGCCCGAGTGTGCATTGCTGGCCATCAGACCATTGGTTTGTTTGCCGTGCTTGCGCAGTGTCCCCACGACGTGATCATCGGCCTAGACTTTCTCTCGACGCACTCAGCCCTTATCGACTGCTCCACAGGTGTTCTTCAACTGGAACTCCGTTTTGACGCCCACGTACTATCGGCCACTCCCAGCCGCTTATGTTCTGTCGAGTTCCTCTACCTGCCACCGCAAGCCTCCCCGTACGTCCCATTAAGTCCCTCTCCTCCTGTGTGCGATGGTGAATACGTTGATTCCCCGATTCTCGACGTGGACCTGATGCACTCTGTCGTCCTCCTGCACACTGTGGTTACCGTACGCGACAACAAAACCTGCCTGCCGCTTTTGAACTTTGGTCTTTCTACCCACGTGCTACCTGCTGGTATCGCGCTTGCCACATTGTCGTCGTTGTAGGAATGCGCGATGTCTGTGTTAGCCATCGACGGCCCTCGAACTGTTTCCGGCTCTCTCACAGCCACCTCGTCGCTATGTGCCAATTCCGAAAAAAAAATTATATCAGCCGACCTCCCGCATTCGCAAGCAGATCTTCGTCGGGTCTTGTTATCGTATTCTGATATCTTTGATCTCGAAAATCGCCCTTTAGGCCATACATCAGTTGTAAAGCACTCCATCCACACCGGTGATGCTCAACCGGTTCACCGGCGCCCTTACCGTGTTTCCGCTGCGGAACGCGTCATAATCCAAAAAGAAGTCGACAAAATGCTCGCCATGAACATCATCGAACCGTCCTCGAGTCCTTGGGCCGCTCCTGTTGTGCTGGTCAAGCAGAAAGGCAACACCAGGCGATTTTGTGTTGTATATCTACACCTCAACAAAATCACGAAAAAGGACATTTATCCCTTGCCCCGTATCGATGACGCACTCAACTGTTTTCACGGCGCCCAATATTTCTCGTCTATTGACCTTCGCTCAAGTTATTGGCAGATTGCTGTTGACCCACTGGACTGCAAAAAAACCGCATTCGTAACTCCCGATGGCCTCTATCACTTTAAAGTGACGCCTTTCGGTCTTTGCAAAGCGCCGGCCACATTCGAGCGTATGACGGATTCGCTTCTTCGTGACTTGAAATGGTTAACCTGCTTGTGCTATCTTGACGATGTCATTGTTTTTTCGCAAACATTTTACAGCCATCTTCAGCGCCTCTCCGCCATTCTCAAGGTATTCAGCAATGCCGGTCTCCAACTCAACGCCTCAAAATGTCGTTTCTGACGCCGTGAAATAACCGTACTTGGCCATCTCGTCAACGAGACAGGTGTCCAGCCCAATCCTGAAGAAGTTCGCGCCGTGAAGCATTTTCCTGTACCTTGTTCGGCTAAAGATGTACGCAGTTTCATAGGATTATGCTCCTATTTCCCACGTTTTATTCGTAATTTCGCCGACATTGCGTGTCCCCTTACTGCATTCCTCAAAATAGACGTTGCTTTTACACGGGGCTCACCCCAAGCTGCTGCCTTTTCAGCGCTTATCGATGCCCTCACGACTTCTCCTGTTTTAGCGCATTTTGATCCGACTGCACGGACGGAACTTCGCACAGATGCCAGCGGCCCTGGAATCGGTGCTGTCCTCGCTCAGCGTCAGGGTGGCCACGACTGTGTTATTGCGCACGCTAGCCGCTTCCTGTCCGCACCGGAGAAAAATTACTCCATCACGGAACGAAAAATTCTTGCTCTTGTCTGGGCTGTCGTCAAATTTCGTCCCTACTTGTTTGGCCGCACCTTTACCGTCGTAACTGATCATCATGCCCTCTGTTGGCTTTCTTCGCTCAATGAAACTACAGGCCGCCTTGGTCGTTGGACTCTGCGCCTCCAAGAATACTCGTTTTCAGTGGTGCACAAGTCCGGTCAGCTTCATCAAGATGCCGACTGTCTATAACAGCATCCCGTGGATTCCCCTCACGTCATCGAGCAAGACACCGACGCATGCGTCTTGTCTATCTCGGACCTAGTTGATATACGGGACGAACAACGCCGCGATTCGGCTTTACGGTCTATCATCGACAGTCTCAACTCCGTCACACCCGACCCTTCACTCCACTTGTTCTTCCTTCGGGACGGCACCTTATACAGCCATAATATGCATCCTGAAGGCCCTGAACACCTCCTTGTCGTGCCTGCTCATCTGCAGTCAGCTCTCCTTCGCCAGCTTCACGATGAGCCCACTGCTGGTCACCTTGGTGTCACCCGCACTTATGATCGCGTCAGGCGCCGTTTCTTCTGGCCTGGTCTCTATCGCTCCGTCCAACGATATGTCGCTGCCTGCGACAAATGCCAGCGCCGCAAGAGGCCAGCTATGTTAACTGCCGGCCTGCTTCATCCTATAGACATTCCCGCCGAACTGTTCTTTCGTGTTGGGCTCGACCTTCTTGGCCCATTTCCAACCTCGACATCAGGCCACAAGTGGGTCGCCGTCGCGACCGACTACGCGACGCGATACGCCATTACCCCCCCCCCCCCCCAACCAACTGCGCTACGGATATCGCCGACTTTCTCCTTCATGACATCATCCTGCATCAGGGTGCTCCTCGAAAGCCTCTGACCAATCAAGGCCGATACCTTTTGTTTCGCGTCATCGATGACATCTTTCGTTCCTGCTCTACCCGCCACAAGCTCAAAACTGCTTATCACCCGCAAACGAATGGACTCACAGAGCGCCTGAACCGAACTCTGACCGATATGCTTGCAATGTACGTCTCCGCCGATCACCGCGACTGGGACGCTACTTTGCCGTACGTTACTTTCGCCTACAACCCGTCACGACATTACACCACTGGCTACTCCGTTTTATCTCCTCTATGGACGCAAACCTTCTCTGCCTATCGATACTTCCTGCCAGCTCAACCACTACGTACGTTCGCGACGCCATAGCGCGCACCGACACAGCTCGCCAGATCGCTCGTGAACGGCTCACAGTGTTTCAGGCTTCCCAAAAAGGCCTGTATGATAGTCGCCACAGAGACGTTTGTTACTCCCCAGGTGCCATCGTGCTGCTGTGGTCTCCGTCCCGCCGCATCGGTCTCTCCGAAAAGCTATTGTCCCGCTACGATGGTCCTTACAGGGTGCTACGTCAAGTCACCGACGTTACGTATGAGATCGAGCCAGTCATCACGCCAGCGCCGTCTACGCCATCACCCTCTGCTATCGTGCACGTTGCGAGACTTAAGCCCAAACTGGCCCTCTGGTCCGTCGTAGCAAGCACTGGTTTGGTGCTCTCACCCGAGGGGGGGGGGGGGGGGGGGGGGATAGTGCCACGAGACAGTGAAGGGGCTGCTACTGTCGGTCGGACGAAGACGACGGCGACGAAGTTGGCAGAGGCGCGCGATAGCCTTGCATCCGTTCTAACACCACTAAAAAATGTTTGCTGTTTCTATACAACTACAATTATTTTAATTGCGCCTCTGCCCTGTAAATCTCTTTCCAAATTATCATAAACATTATACTTCACCCTCATTTACTTTTTCGTCTGTATTTTTTTCTTTCTCCCCCTTCCCTTTAACCTTTAACCGCCGGCTTCTTGGCCAATCCCCCGTAGTGGGTAAGCGCCACGGATGAGGATCAAGCAAGCAAGCAAGCATCCGTCGCCGCTGCTTGTCCAAACCTTGTATATAGTAATACTTCCTAAATAAACGTTATCCCCGTAACAATATGACGGTACACACTGATTATGCATGATTAGACCGAACAAACGGAAATTATTTTTGATTCATGCCTTTTTTGGCATTGGCCCACTGCTATTGGTCAGCATGTTTTCGGGCTGCTCCCACTTCTCCTGTCTGTCACCCGACATCACAAAACCGCAAAAACTCCCTATGTCAGCGTGACGTGTACGCAATAAAAACGGACTATTTGCCGAACAAAACGGCATTTTTTTTTCGAAATAGCCAGAGACTGCACCGTTCCGTAATGAATAGAAGATGTCTGCCCGCCGGTCGCTGTGGTAATGGCTACTCGGAGCTGCCGGGCAGAATTATTTATTCGCTTATAATAAAAAAAATGTGTAGCAGTATAACGTTGTCGAGCATTTTTGGCCACGTATGCGACACCCCTCTGCCAACTCATATAAACTAAGCACCCGCTTAAGCAGGCATTTTAACAGCGAAGCTGTTTAATTAAGCCAGCCGTGACTTGTGGTTTGTTGTTCGGATCAAGAAACTACTGCGCTGTAGCCATGGCAACCAGGAGGAGAAGACCGCGTGCATGCACACGCGGTCACCTCCTCGCCAGTTCCTTCTCTTCCCAACCCCCGCCTCTCTTCTCTCCGCGGCGCGCTGAGTCAGGAGAAAGAAAAAAGCTGGCCGATTGATATCGAGTGGCTAGCCTCCAACGCGTTCGGCGTCGGCAAGCAACAACGTTCTTGGCACTGTGCCAACCTTGGTTTGCCTGCCTGCGTTTGTGGCATGCCAGGAACGCTGTCGCTCGTAGGCGCCGACGAGTCCAGCGCTATATCACGCGAAATGTCGCGAAAGGGAAGGTACCTCCGAAAATTATCGCTCGAGAATACTTTCCTACATGCAAGTTAAACCAAGTTAAGACCTTGCAGCAACCACTACCTAGCAGTAGCTGCCAGTAAGACTTGAGAATCGACAGTTTCGCTGTGTCTAAGCTATGCACGACCGCGTGCAAACTTGCCCTTTTAGGGGCGAAGCTCCTTAGGGCGTGGGTCTGTCCTTCCTCCGATGTAGTATGTAGCCACCTGTAGTTTTATGAAGTGTTCACTAGATGGCATAAGTGTCGATCTTTCTATATATATATATATATATATATATATATATATATATATAATGTCACTAGATGGCGCTAGTTTTTCGTATAGTTGATGAGATAACCTACAATGTAGTGCGACGGGTTACCGCTAGGGGTGTTATAATAAAAGGTGCTCGCTCTTGGCGCGCTTTCTCTTTCGCTCGGAGTCGCCGGATGGAAGACAAGGCTGCGGAGCGGAGAGCGCGGAAGGCGGCGGCGGCGCGCTACAATGCAGTGCGACGCGTTACCGCTAGAGGGTGTTGTAATAAAAGGTGCTCGCTCTTGGCGCTAGGGTTGCCAGATTGGGCTATTAATAGCCAAATTGGGCTACTTTTTACGCGGCTTGGCGTCGAAAATTCCGAGTTGGCTACATGGCTATATTTGGGCTATTTTTGTATTAAGGACGTCAGCACTGACAAAATTTGGGAACGCCGGTTTATCAATACCCAAAGCTCATTCCTTATGTAGGCAATCTCGAAGGCTGTGTTTTTAGGCAATGTCGGCGCTGATTGGATGGCGTTAAGTCATCTCTGCCGTGTTTACACGTCTTTCCAGGCTAAGCTCTCTTTTGTTTTGGTTTCGGCGCTATCTACTGCTGTCGCTTCACACGTGGTTCAGTAAGAAAACCGCTCTCAAAACTTACCATGGGCAAGTGGGCGAAATATGCACGGCTGTATTTCGTGCACTTGCCCATGCTAAGTTTGAGAGCGAAGGAATGGGAGAAGGTTCCCTCTTTCAAAGGTAAATTTTACTTTATGCGCATATTTGGTTTTGAAAGCGTCTGGTGGTGCATTGTTTCGGAATGCAGTAAGAAATTCGGCAAATTTCTTACTCTATTAGAAAATGTCCGAAGTTCATTCCGCATTCGACGGCAACTATTGCATCTGAAAAGCATTAAGCCATTCAGAATTTAAATTATTGCAGTTGAAAATGAGGATGTTATAAGGTAGCGTGAAGGTCTTGCGTGAGGCTCCCACATGATCACGAACTTCAGCACAGGCACGAGCGCGATGTCGCACTTCGTACTTACGGTGGACGTACTCGCTCGTCGTCTGCCGTTATCTCAAGATCGGTAGCCACGGCACGGTGCGCGTGGAGGACCGCTGCCGTTCCGTCCCCTCTTGCCCTTCCAGTCTTTGGAAACACGCAGATATTGCCGGCCCACCGGCTTTAATAAAGAAAGGATAATCGAATGCGCTACAGGATATTTAATGCGTTTCGCTTTTGCAGAAGTAAGACCGCAGGTGCGCCATTTTCAGTTAGTGTGGCGTAGTGACAGTAACGGAGGGTGCGCCAGCCTGGTCGAGCCGATTGTGTTCGCGAAGAACGGGTTATCAGAGTGCGCGGGCTCGTTTCCTTTACTGTTCTCTGCCCCGGCGGGCTGACCACCCGTAAAATGAGTATTTTTGGAACGTGAGAATTCTTTCACTAGGTTTAACAAAAGTGGTTGTCTGAGTTAAAATAACAGGTAACCGAGCAAGAGGTATTTCCTGTTATTGCGATAGAAATTATATGGTCACTCCAAGCGCGTTTCTACCATGGTCGTCGTCGTCGCTGTGAGGTTGCGTCTAAAGTTCAAACACGGTAACATCGTCGCCGCGCGCGTATGTGTTCCCTAGTGGAATTACAATTCTTTATATTTTTTTTCAAGTCACACTGAAGGTAAGATACACAGCCCCCCTCGGAAATTTGGCAACACACGCATTCATGTCTGCATTCACAGAAACTTACGCACACGTTTTCAGATTGCACGAATCTTGCCAGGGAATCCCCGTTTAAAAATTGCACAGTTCAACGCTTAGATACTAATACCACCTGGGTTATTGTCAGCGCCGTAATCCAGGTGGCAATTGATACTGTAAACTTTAATTCACCTCTTCTGCTACGGGCCAGCAGGTCGTTCCGTTTTTGCACTCAAAGGCAAATTGCAGTCACAACTGTCCCTTCTACGAGAAGGTTTCAAGTTTTCTCCAGATTCCAGTGTGCCTCTAAGCGGCAGCATTTGCTAACTCAGCGTCAAGCTGCTTTGAGTAAAGAATACAAAATGAAGAAAGAGAGAGAGTGGGAAAGAAATAACATGCATGCTCATTTTATTAATCAAGTTTAGGAAAGGCATGACTATTCTAAAATGCATTGAGCTCGGGCCGCCTCTTGGGCACTCGATCGTGACCAGCCGAAGGTGATCCTAGAGGCTGAAGCTGGCAGTATTTTGCCGGACAGTTATAGCGAAATGCCTCGAGTAAAGCGAGGCGTCAGCTAAAGTTAGCTCACAACGTGGCTCAGTAAATACTGACAGCGTCATGAATCAATCGGAAACGAAATCCTTCAGCTCGTTGTAACAATAAGTGGTGTCCAAATCCACGTCTGAGTGACAGCTCTCACTAGAATTTTTTGCGCAGATCTTGAGGGCACTGTTGTGCTGGTAGCATGCGCCGGAAGTAATTTTGGAGCCTGAAATACGCGGGGAACCATCTGCACCATCAAACTTTTGGCTATGTTTTTGGCTACTTTTGGGTCACAAAAAATTTGGGTCTGGCTATCTTTGGGCTACATTTTGAGATCATTTGGCTACTTTTTGTTGGGGCCATCTGGCAACCCTACTTGGCGCGCTTTCTCTTTCGCTCGGAGTCGCCGGATGGAAGACAAGGCTGCGGAGCGGAGAGCACGGAATGCGGCGGCGGCGCGCGCTCGCCGGCAGAATCCCGCGGTGAGAGCCCGCGAGGCCGCGGCTTCACTACAGGCAGCGCGGCGGCGGCGCGAAGACCCCGTAGTGCGAGAACGAGAGGCAGAAGCGGCACGGCTGCGGCACGAAGACTCAGGCGTTCGCGAACGCGAAGCAGCGGCGCTACGGCGGCGGCTCGAAGCGGATCATCAAAATGTAAGGAACAGGGAAATGGCGCGAAAGCGCGCGTATCGACAGCCAGATCCCGAGGCTGTGAGAGCTAGTTAAGTGGCCACAAAACGCATCAGGCGAGCTCGGTCACAAGGTGCCGACGCGCGTTTCAAGCGGGACTTCCTCGACGTTACGGTCGGCCACAGCTGCGATGTATGCGACAGATTGTGGTTTTCCAATAATCTCGTCACGGTGTCCGGAATCAAGAACGATCATTACCGATGATCCCTCCGGAGCTTCGCTCCATCATCATAATTCACCTCGTGGATATGCTGTAATTTTTTTTTACCTTCCGTTGCATGCCGCGGCGATTTTCATTCAGCTGTAGCAAACTAAGCAAGGGGAAATGGACCAATCGCTGACATCGGCACCGCCCATCTCATTTGTTTATCTACTTTCACTGCGCTCGCTCGGCCCCACTGAAACACGAAGTTGCTCTTTGCTAGAACGCATCTATCTCGGCTAGCTGTATTTCGTCCAAGTTTCCACGATTGCCGGGGCGCTTTATTCATCCAGCCTTGCGGCTATGGACGCGGAGTGGCCAGAAGTCTACCACGGCGAGCTCTTCGTTGACAAGGGGCAACCGGTCCACCAGCAGTGAAGACTCCACTGAGGCTTCTGCTCTCGTGGCCATGGATGCGGATCCTGCAATCCCGCCGGGCCAGAGGTCTACTTTGACAAGCTCCTCAAGGAAGCGAGGTACTTGGTCTAGCACCAGCGAAGACACTGAGATTTACTCAGTCACAGGCGACGACTCATCGGACGGCAGCTTTGTATCGGTGAGGAGCCGAAAGGCAAAAAGGAGACTCATCAAGACGTCCCCACCCGGGAGTACATGAACCCTGCATGCAAAACCTGAGCGCTGGCTGCACACCATCCTTCTCATACCTGTGGATCATTCCATCAGCCTTCGAGGATGAAGCAGGCAAGCTCTCTCAGTTTTCCTTGAGGGAATGGCGCCAAACGAAATTAAGGAGGTCCGAATAAACACGCGAAAGAATGTATTGGCTGTCGACACGACCCGGGGAAATGCGCTGGATAAGCTCCGACAGATAACAAAATTGGGAAACATCAAAGTAAGGCCGCTTATACCAATGGAGGAAACCTGCACTGCCGGCGTAATCTACGACATTGACCTGGCAATTACGAACTCAGACCTGCCCATTCTGATTAAACCGACGTATGAAGGAGTAGTCATAACGCACGTATGCCGCCTCGGAAACAGCCCCTGCGTGAAGATAGTTTTCAAGGCCGACTCTATCCCTTCGCATGTCAAGGTCGGTCACTTCCGACATGTTGTTCGGCCGTTTGTCCCTAAGCCACTTCAATGCCACAAGTGCTTCAGGATTGGACATGTCAAGGGCGCCTGTGAAAAATCTAGTGTGCCCTCGGTGCGCGGAGTCGCACACTGCAGACGTCTGCCGCGCAACCAATATTAGATATGGCAACTGTAACGGTTCTCATGAAGCCACATCTAAAGACTGCCCGCGGATCAAAAAAGAATTTGCTATCCTGAAACAGATGGTTAGGGACAGCTCATCTCACAGTGAAGCTTCTGAAAAGATCCGGCGTCGACGTCGTCATCGACGGAAACGTACAACGCAAGGTGCAGTTCATGCACAGATTGTGCCAACGAGATCTGCTTCAAGTACAAGCAGACCCGAGATCACAAGGAGGCCTCCAACGAAAAATGCTTCCCTTGTAAAAGACTGGCCGGCACTCCCGAGCACCCAGCCTTCCAAGGAGCCTACACGTTTGATGCCTCCATCGAAGCAACCTTCAGTTGATGTTCTGCCAACAGTAGACCGCCAAATCATTCCGATGCTGTGGTCCATGATGGATGTCATCAGAGTAATGCTGACCAGCATGGAAACTCCATTCGCTCAAAGGGGACTACGAGTGCTGGACTCGCTGAGCCCAGTCCTAGCAACCCTCGAGTGAACCATGGCTGACAACCACCAGCCATTTCGTAAGGAGGTCAGAGAAGCATCGATTATTCAGTGAAACGCCAGAGGTCTAAGATCTCGCATTGCTGATTTTCGCCAGTTTGTACATGTTAACCGATTTCCAATAATCGTTATCTGCGAACCAAATTTAACACACCCTATCAGACTATCCGGCTACGAGTCAATTACGTCCTCAAATAATAACGGAAATGGCAAGGTAGTCGTCTTTATTCGCCGTGAGCTTACTTACGTCATCCAGTCTGTGCAACCTCATGGCGACAATCAGTATGTCTGCTTAACCGTCAAAAATAGGAAGCTCACATTTACACTTGTAGGCGCGTACCTATCTCCATCAAGCCCGTTTGACACCAAAAGACTAGAAGACATAATGAAAGCGTCTCCTGGTCCTTGGATTATCACCGGGGACTTTAACGCCCATCACACCATTTGGGGAAGCTCAAAAGTCAACGCAACCGGAGGAAGACTCGCTTCATTTTTCTCCAATCATGACCTCTTGCTGCTGAATGACACTAGTCCTACGTTTCTACGGGACACAGTGTACAGCGGCTGCCTGGACTTGACCTTTGTATCACGCCACATTTTCACGCGCGTTAAGTGGTTTTTGGACATTGAAACACATGGCAGCGATCACATCCCCACTTACCTCAAGATCGACGGCATGTCTAACACTCACCCGCCAAGTACACTACGAATAATTGATTGGACTGTGTTTAAAAACCACCTGGAGGACGCTTGTCAGAAAGGTCTCTTATCTGGACTGCAGGAAGCTATTAAAGAAGCGTCGCAGACCGCTATGTGCACGCTCATGTGCTCATCGAAGTACTCGCAATTCGACCTGGAGTTGGAGCGACTTTTTGCTATTCGTCGTCGCGCCGAACGAAGATACCGACGCACGAAGTCCATTCACAATCTCAGGACAGCCCGGCGCACTCAAAAGAAGATACAACGCCGCATAGATAAACTGGAATCCGAGCGATGGACAAAGTTTCGTGAGTCCCTTGACCCCCGCAAGCCACCGTCACAAATATGAAGAACTGCGAGAGGCCTACGTTCTGTTCCGGAACAACGCTTTCCATTCAAGGCACTAGCACTTTTCCAACGCCGACAAGACCTCGACTTAGCGGAAGATTTCTGTGCCATGATTACAGACAGACCAGTAAGCGGGATCAGTTCCCTTACCTTTGAGTACGTTCCGGACACACGGGACTCACACACGGATCTGCCGTTCACCACTCAAGAGCTCGACGCGGCACTTGCCCTATGTAATCGGTCGTCTTCACCTGGACCAGATGGTATTTCTTACCGTACCTTGTGCCACTTCGGTGAACTAGCGCGAAGGGCCCTGCTGAACATCTTCAATGAGTCCTGGGAGAATGTAAACGTTCCTCAAGAATGGAAGACGAGCCGCCTGGTACCACTCCTCAAACCTGGCAAGTCTCCTCTAGAGATTACTTCCTACCGCCCAATCGCGCTGGCTAGTTGCACTGGGAAGGTGATGGAACGAATGATCCTCGCCAGACTTGAATGGTACCTGGAACGCTATGAAGTTTATCCGGACGCAATGGCTGGCTTTCGACGTCACCGATGTTCCACTGACAACGTCGTCGATTTGGTTACTTACGTTCAACATCAAAAGACGTGTAAGCGATTATCCGTCGCCATGTTCCTCGACATCAAAGGAGCATATGACAATGTTCTTCATGAGGCTATATTAGAGGCTCTGGAAATGGTTGGCCTCGGCGGTCGGCTTTATTGTTGGACACGCAGTTATTTACATTTGCGGTCTCTATTTGTGAATACTGAAGACGGCCCAACTTCTCAACACTATACCCACCATGGAGTACCACAGGGTGGTGTGTTGAGCCCAACACTCTTCAACCTTGTGCTCATTGCTCTCGTAGAATGCCTACCAAATACGGTGAAGTTGTCAATATATGCGGATGACATATGCGTCTGGGCATCTGGCGTGACGCGTCCTCAAGTACGTGCAAAGCTCCAAAAATCTGCGGCGTTGATAACGCATACCTTAGTGAACAAGGCCTCAATATTTCTCCAGAAAAATGCGCATTGGTCGCATTTAGCCGGAAACGAATGACACCATACACCATATCCATCGATGGACAAAATATCTCTTACGTCAGAACGCACAGGTTCTTAGGGGTAATCATCGATCGTGACCTCTGTTGGAGTCCCCATGTCACCTACCTAAAGAAGCGCCTGACAGCCATCTCTCATCTCTTCAAGTTTCTTGGAGGAAAATCCTGGGGTACTTCAGTACACGCAATGATGCAACTCTACAGGACGCTGTTTCTCAGGTATCTGAGGCACAGCTTGGAAGTGCTGACCAATACCTGTAGAACTAACATTCGTACAATCGAAAGTGCTCAGGCACAGGCACTTAGGGTCTGTCTAGGATTGCCACGATGTACATCAACATCAGAAACCAGTCCAATTGCACATGATTACCAATTCAAGATTCACATTGTTATGGAAGCGCTCAGAGCACACGTCAGGCACCTTTCTCGCGCCCCTTTCCACTATCTAGCCTCACTGCCAGAAGACCGACCACGTGCCTCTTTTTGTCAGACTATACTGCCTTATCGTATATACCTTCCATCAGGTTACACAGCTGCAACGAGAGTTTTGTTTCCTCTTTGGTGCTTGACTCAGCCACAAGTTCGACTGACAGTGCCTGGAATTCGAACGAAAGCCGAACTCTCATCACCAGCTCTCAAGCAACTTTCGCTGATCATGCTGTACGAAAAATAAAGTGGTCATACCCCTCTATACACTGATGGTTCAACCACCATGGACGGTTCTGCAGGATCAGTGTTTTTTCCTGCGAAAGTCTCCACCTTGAAGTTCAAGACATCACACCAGACGACATCGACAGCCGCGGAGCTTGCTGCTCTTCGTAGCGCACTTCGCATAATTCGTGAGGAACCAGCTAACAAATGGAGTGTTTTCAGTGACTCCAAGGCAACGCTACATTGCTTCCTTTCCGCCTTACGCCATGGACCCTACGAACAACTAGTCCTCGAAATCCGAGAGCTCCTTCATCGCCTCGTCCAGCAAGGACACGACGTCACCTTTCAGTGGCTCCCTAGCCACTGTGGCGTAATGGGCAACGAATATGCCGATGAAGCTGCTCGATCTGCTCATGAAGGCGGCGCACAAGAACCAATCCCGCTGTCGAGAACAGATGCAGCAGCGAAACTTCGAGTGCTTGAAAACGATGCCACACAATCGTTGTGGAACACACCTAGTTTGCAACACACACGTCTGCATCGACTGGACCCCTGTCTTCGACTTCGACCCCCACCTGGACTATCCCGACCCGAAACAACGGTACTTTGCCGATTGTGGCTTGGTGTCGCATTTACAAAGTCGTTTGCTTTCCGCATCGCATGGGAGGATAGTGCTGCGTGTGACTACTGCGGCGACGTGGAAACAATCGAGCACGTACTGTGTGACTGTCCCCAATACAGCAATGCGCGCCGGAGAAGTCGGAGCTCCTCATAATCGAGAAGCGCTCGCGAGGACGATCAACAGCCCCGGCACCAACCATCCACCTGCGAATAGGTCCTAGAGAGATTACCAAGGTAGACAGACTTCGGATCCTCGGCTTACACTTACAAAAGGACGGGGGCGGAGGATACGCCATACAGAAGCTACAACACACGACCACGCAGATCTTGCGCATGATTCAACGAATTACTAGCAGGAAGAGGGGACTCAAGGAACAGGACCTTATTCGATTAGTGCAGGCTCTGATTGTGAGCCGCATTGCGTACTCGGCAGCATATTTAAATTTAAGGAACGCGGAAGTGGAGGTACTCGACCGGCTGATACGCAAGGCGTATAAGCAAGCGCTCGGACTCCCACCCGGAACGGCTACTTTTCGCCTCGAGGAGACAGGGGTGTACAACAACGCACGGGAAATCATAGAGGCCCACCTGGTAAGCCAGAAGGAAAGACTACTACGCACAATAGCGGGACGCTGCGTCTTGGAACGTCTTGGATATTCCGTACGGAAGACCAGCGCACTGACCAAAATCCCAACACGAATACAAGAAACTATGTACGTCTCACCGATTCCCAGGAACATGCACCCAAACTTCCACATCGGACGGACACAAGCCCGAGCGCAGGCGCTCGCGAGAAAGTATGGAAACCACCCCAATGTCTTGTACGTAGACGCGGCCAGCACCGCAAGAAGCACCGCATTCGTCACCAGCGTAGTCGACAATCACGAAATAAATGCAGAGTGAGCGCTGCGGAGGCAGAGGAACTAGCGATTGCGTTAGCCATCACGACGAGACCGCAGTGGGATTGCGTCATAGTTCTGACGGACTCTCAGACGGCATGCAGAAATTACTCCAGGGCCAAAATTTCCAGGGCTGCACATCGCATTCTGAATGGAGCGCACCAGCTGCCACCATACATACAAATCGTGTGGACTCCGGGGCATGAGTCCTTACGCGGCAATCAGCAGGCACACGCCTACGCCCGAGCGCATGCACACGGGTAGCCGCGAGATGACCACGCCGAGCAGTTCCAACCAGAGCCCATACCATTAACCTACACTCACATCCTACAACACTATCGCCTTTCACGAAGAACACTACCCCCACCTCATAATTCTCTGACGCGAGAGGAGGCCGTAATATGGCGAAAACTCCAAACACATATCCACATTTGAGTCTTTACCACGCCATACACCCTGCGCTGTATTCCTATAGATGTCCACACTGTGATCAATGTGCAACACTTTACCACATGGTATGGGCTTGCGCAAACACACCACAGCTAACACCCACAATACACCCCACCACACGGCAATGGGAAGCAGCGTTGTCGACGGACCAGCTCAACCTGGTCAACCGAGCGAGAAGGGCAGCTAAAGCCGCTGGACTCCTGGACTGAGGGGACCACCCACTGCAGAGCGGGGGAGCTACCTACGCTCGCGTGCTCTTTTTATTAAAGTTTATTCTCTCTCGCTCTCCCCCAATACAGCGCACATAGGCAGTCACTCGCGACCGCGCTGGCGCGTCTTGACGACCGGCCGCTTTTGGAGCAGACAGTCCTGGAACGCGGGCCTATACATTCGTCACACAAGTCAGTTAAGGCACTCTCAGAGTTTTTGCGAACGAGTGGACTATCTGACAAACTATAGTTCTCACAGACGTTTCCAACCTCCCCCCCCCTTTTTTTCTTTTTATTCCTTGAATTTTCTTTTCGTGACTGCTTTTTCTCTTCCCTATTCTTTCCGCCTTTCATTTCCCCTTCCCCCAGTGCAGGGTAGCAAACCACAATCTTTTCGGGTTAACCTCCCTGCCTTTCCCACCACGTTTCTCTCTCTCTGTTCACTTCTACGTGGTGCTCGCCTCTCGTCAGCCAATTAGATAAGAAACAAAAACATGTCAACGTGGACAATATTTTTCACTCTGAAAGCAAACAAAGGTGTCCTCCTCATTTAAACAAGAAGTGCGCTTGATTGGGCTGTTCAAACAACACTGTGAGTCACCGCACATTTGCTTGCGTCGGCAGTTACGTAAATTTGACGTCAAGGGGTTGGAATAAAAACTGATTATAATGCATTTACGTTATAGCGCCCCAAGTTACTAGGAATAAGAAATTCACAAGTAAAACAGCGGGATAGAAATGGAGCTTTTAACAAAGCGGAAGGTATAACAGAAAATTTACATAATTTTTCAAAAAGAAGATTACGCACTGTTTTCGAACAAACAGCTTCAACTTTGCAAAAAATTACAGAAAGGGAAGAAAAGCAGTTGTAAAAGATAACCAGAACTGTAATAGGACTGTAATAACCGTTAAAATCTATAAGTATATTAGCAAAGGTAGAGCCAAATTATATTCGTAGTCTATAAAACCTGCAAAAAATGCAATACCGTTGTAACAACGACATATCAGCCATACCAACATGGGACATAGTTAGGAACCACATAAATACGTAACTGCTTTCTTGGAAAGTAACATAGACGCCGCCGCGCTCAGGCACCGATTTCCAATCTTCACTACAATCATAGCTTCAGTGATGTCGGCCCTTTCGAATTTATATTGAGAGCGCGACAATATTTCCGCTCTGTAAAACTCGGTGAAGCCACCGCATTGCTCGGTGGACGCTTCCAAACGTAGGTATTTAGAACGCAGGTGAATAACAGGACAGATCATCGGAGCGGCTGCGCTCATTGTCAACATTTTTCCCATGCGGATCGCTCAGCTGAGACAAAGAAGTCGCTAAATTATCGGCATGCGTTTTCGTGCAAGGTCGCTAACACTATCGAATAAATAATAAATAACGTAGGCAAAAGGTTTGGAGCACTAAAATATAGGCTACCATGGCGTAAAGCCTCTACGGAAATGTTACACCTTCGCCTAGTGTCCATGGCGGTAAGTAAAAAAAGACATAATGTACCAGAAAAGTGCCGGGTACTTTTACTTTATTAATGCATATAGAAAAAAAAAACCGCCGACACACCAAATTCAGCATTTCCAGATTGTAAGTCTACAAATCGTGCATGGTTCAAAGCAGCACAAGTGATCTGATCGTCTCAGCACATAGTGATCTGATCGTCCAGGGCCGCTGGGGCCCTGGACTGAAGGCTCCACCCACCACGGAGATCGACGCTTCTCCGTGCCTCATCAAAATAAAGTTTCTCTCTCTCTCTCTCTCTCTCTCTCTCTCTCTCTCTCTCAGCACATAGGCGCACTTGGTCCAGGTTGTGCCACCAACTTTTTTTTTATGCTTAGAGCTCGTGAAAGGAGATCTACATCCTGTGAGAGAGGCTTGGTCATGTTAGCACGGCAATTACAATTAAGTGACCTATATATCGATCAAATACTGCGTTGCAGCCTCTTGATCCGCCTGAAAGTGTTAGTGATTTTTCAGGTGAGCTAGTGACTTGTCCGAAAGCCTTGAGAAACGGAAGCACTACGTACAATGCACGTCAGATTCGCGTTGAACGAGCCCAGCCGCTTGCCTTCACCCATTCTTGTTCTTAAATTCAAGCAGGAATATTTGCTTTAAGGGAAAAGGCATTCCACAGTTAACATGTCTCATAACTTACGCTCTGATCCTAAATCTTGTCATAATACTTATTGATTTCCGTTTTGGTAATTATTTAGTCACGCGCTTGCGGCCGTCCACCTGTCGGACCTACTTAGTCAAACTGCAGCACTTTAAAGGTTAAAACCGATTCTAGCAGTTTTTGTAAATTATAAATACAATACTTGCTTTGTGAGCATCATGTTAATCCTGTCTCCCTCGAAGAAATGAACTCCAGCGTCTGGCCTTCATCAGTGAAGTCTGCCGTTTCTTCATCAAAGTCACAGAGCCAACATGCCCGTACAGCCAATTTTGGTTGCCTAATGGCTTTTCAATAAAAAAGGGCGCTCTAAAAAGCCATTTTCGAGGCCACTTTCCTACCTTCAACATCACTAAAATATCGCCGAAGTGTTGTTTGATGCCGCTAAAAAAAAGTTGCTCGTTTCTAAGTAGAAAAATCTGTCGCTAAACCACAAAAGTCGCTATATCTTAGCGACAAAATTGCGAAAATAGCAACGCTGTTCTCAAGGATTTCGGGCATAGGAATACTGCACAGAGTTTTCAGGTCAATCAAGAGTTGACAAAGTTGCATTTGACCTCTATAAAGGTCACGTAATTTTCATTTCTGGTTTGACGACGTGACCAAGATTATGTCGCAGAATTTAGTTTTCCTTTCACGAGCAGTGAAAATTCATTTCCATAACGTAGACCAAGAGCGTCTTTGTGCTAAGAAAATCAAGCGAACCGTGTTCTTTCGAACCGTGCTGGAATTGTAACCCTACAATTTCAACATACACGCAGAATTTCAGCTGAAATCGTGCGCTGGTTTTGAAGTACATTTGCAAAGCAGTACTCCGCACAATGCTGGTAAATTCACTGTTGATTTCTGACTTGCGCAGACACCAGATGAACATAATACGTTCTTGGAGATCCGTTGTGCCATGTCAGCCTATAATGCAGTTTTCACAAGTTTAGTGGCTCTGAACAGAACAACAAAAATGATCGACTTCTTTGTCTCAGTTTAGCGACACTCTCTGAAAATGTTTGGTAACACTGATTCTCGTTGTAGGTGTGCAGTACAATTATAAAATAAAAAAGGATATATTGAATATATGAATAGGTAAAGTCTTGAAAATTGCTAGGAATTGACACGCATGAGGTGATATGCGTTGAGCGTTTTTATAGCTAAGAGGGTATACACTGAATAAAAACTAATGTATCGTTTCCCCCCAAAAAAATTAAATTATGGGGTGTTTACGTGCCAAAACCACGATCTGTTTATGAGGCACGCCGTGGTGGGGGACTCGGGAAATTTGGACCACCTGGGGTTCCTTAACGTGCACCTAAATCTAAGTACACGGTTGTTTTCGCATTTCGCCCCCATCGAAATACGGCCGCCGTGGCCGGGATTTGATCCCGCCACCTCGTGCTCAGCAGTTCAACGCCATAGCCACTGAGAAACCACGGCGGGTGTCGTTTCCCCAAGCATTGAAGCCTCATAAAAGCACACGTGTTCTACATAAAAACATCAATCGTCTCCTGAACTCTGCGAGCATTTCAAAATTTACCTATAATTTTTTTTCATGAGCTATACCTTCCTAAATCGACATTGCTGAATTGTTGCAATATTCACACAGGATGGTTGGCAATTTCCTTTTTACGCATGAAGTCAGCAAGCGGGCTCTAACACTGTAGTCACATCAACGAGAAACGAGAGAAGCGCAACTTAATAACAAATTTTCTGCTAAGAAGCGCATTGCATGGAAAACCAGAGCGCTTAACAATGCTGTAGACGAATACGTGGCCTCCACGCATCAGTCAACTAGGAATAAAGCAAGCCTGAAGTCACACACGCACCTAAAGTTGATTTTGTTTTAAGGTAAAGCTTTCTTTGCCCCTTCTTCCGACTTTCCGGGCGCATGCTGCAACTGTGATGGTCTTGCCGCGCGTGCCGCTGGGTTTCTTGCAACACCACCAGATGGCGATCACGTCCTGGGCGTGCTAAAGTCACTGGAACCTGGAAACTACAGCAACCGCCGGAGCGCGCACAGGCGGTTGCGCGCTCCGGCGGTTGCGGTAGTTTCTCTCGGGCGGCAGCAGCTCAGCTATGTAGCTTCACTTTACGCGGTTTATATTATTATTATAATTAATTATATTATTATAATTAATTATAATTATAATTAATTAATTATATTCATTATTATTATATTATTATAGCAATTATATGGACACTTCTACCGGATTTCTGCCATCGCCGTCGTCGTCGTCATCGCCATCGCCGTGAGGTTCCCTATAGATAAAATCTTCGCCGCGCGCCGTATGCCCGAGCGGAAGCGTGCGGGGACGCGCGCTATCACGGAGAGCGAACGCACTCTATCACATACGCGCAAGCCAGGAAGCGGGAAGCCAGCCCCGGAGGGAGTGCGGGGGGGGGGGGGGGGCACTTCTACGCTGCCAACAACCGCGCTCGTCGCTCCGCCCGCACCGTCTCTTATCTCCACACGGCTCTGACCTTTATGCGCCGTGCATTCGCCGCTCAGTTTCCGTTGAAGCGATAGACCGCACGTACCTTCGTCCGCTGCCAGCGTTTTGACAGTCGTTGTCTGCAGTCATTCAGTGTGATCTATTCATGTTTGTTTGTGCGCGCTCACACCACGCTTGTTCAATCAGTTAGTAATAGTCGGGCCACATTTTCCAACGCACGCTACACATGCAATGCTGCCCGGATCGGCAGTGCAGCGCTACAGGTGTGTCCCTTCGCACGCGCTGCCCACGGGAAGCGCTTCTCATCAACACCACCGTTTCACACGCGCCTCCTCGTGGTCATCGAGTCTCTCTTCATGTCGGTCTACTTACGCCGCAGCACACCTGCTTACTTAATCAGCTCATGTTTACTACAATTCATATTGCTACCAAAGCCGCTCACCTTACTTCGTATGACATTGCTGTGTTGCTATCGCATTCATTGCTTCGCCCTGAGGGCGAAACTGTGACATTTTTATCACAAATCGACATATTTCATCGTGCTTTAGATAAAGGTTGAGATGGTGCATCTAATATCTGTGCGAAGCAGTACAGGGAAGTACGATCGGAACATTTTTACATGCGCCAAATTGCATGAAGCCAGACCAGCGACAGGGCGCGCTCTCAAGCGGCCGTCCTTTCGCTTGTTCTCCTTCCCGATAAGTTCTGTGCTCGTTTGTAAGGTATTCAAGGAATATACTAAATTGCTCAACAACGTGCATAATTTAGTAACGTTACTCGTATTTTAAGCATTTTATACGTCGCAACCCTACGCGAATTTTCGGTTTGTTTACATTGACTGTTTTACCCTCGTAGACTCGTTGCGCAAAACGCGAGCAGCTAGCTCTTCCTCGTGTTTCTTAGGCTTGCTACAGTGAAGAACACGATGGTTGTCGCAGTGGGCTTTGTGAAATCACAAGCAAAACCATATTTTGCTTGGCCAGATACGATATAAATTACATGCACTCGGAAAGTGAAGCATTCAACTGTGCGCCACCCGTTCTAAATGCAAAACGAACCCGATGTTCGTGCGTCACCCAGCATTTTTCAGGCTAAGAGCGCAGCCGAAGGGAAGCGCAGCCGAGGACGGCAGAAAACTAGGTGCGGAGATTAAATTAGAAAATTTGAAGGCGCAAGTTGGAATCAGCTAGCGCAAGACAAGGGTAATTAGGGATCGCAGGGAGAGGCCTTCGTCCTGCAATGGCCATAAGCTGGTGATGATGATGAGGAGGTGTCAAGCGCTACCACGCATCGTTTATAAGCGTGAGCCTAATCGCTTTATAACGTTGCTCCTGATTTGCCTGCTCGAAACGATTAATACAGATCGGCTTCGATGAAAATAAACGGTCCCTGACGGCAGTACACAGAAAGGGTTGCTAAAACAGAATTCTCCGGGTCACTATTGCGTTCTTTTATACAGTAATAAACAACAGCACACGAGAAAACGTATATTATTATTGAACATTGACAGGTCAATATATCTGTATTGCAGTGGTTTTCTCACTGCATTATGGTATTTTTGACACAGTCGCCCGCATTCTGACGCTCTTCGAGCCACATTTTCCGGGGTTCTGCGTATTTCTGAGCATCTCCTCGCTTTTATTCCGCAAGGCAAACCGCAGCCCGCCAAAAAAAAAAGCTCGTGAAGAAACTTTTTTGATCCCATCATGGCATTTAGGCAATTCGATGATACCGCGAAGCTTCTCAGCTTTGCGGTATGAGCAAATACACCTGATGGTAGTGAATTTGTCGCTCTGTATCCGGTGCAGCTGCAGATAGCACGGCGCTTGCTGTCGCTCTTTCCGCTTGGTATCGCGAAAAGCGCTTTTCCGGACTGCCGCCGGTTGCTACTCCCAAAAGCGCAGCACCTTGGCATTTCCTTTTGTTTTAGGTCTACGAAAGTTGCATATGGCCTAAATTACACAAAATGAGAAATCCGACCTCGTCGATGGCTCATACGCCTGGCATGTGCGAGCGATGCCTTTGTCTGCGTGTCCGGTTCGGCGTGGCGTGGACCATCTATGGCGGAGAGTGATCCCGTCACGGCAACTGACCAATCGGCGGGGCGGCAGCGAAGATAAATGGGCTGCAGGACTTTCCAGGTTCCAGTGACTTTAGGTCGTGCTCGCGTGTGCTGCTGAGTTTCTTGCAACAAAAGCAGATGGCGCTTGCCTCCGCGCATCCCGGGCGGCACCGTTAGTTACGCACCGTTAGTGCGTATGGCACGTGCTGTGCTTTATTTCCTATATGCGACGAAAATGCAGGTGCTGGGCTGTGGAGGTCGCGCGCTGTGCTGTGATATTGTAAACATTAAAATCGTCTATACCCTGAAGAGATCGCTTGGAGCTGGCGTCTCAACAGCGTGTTGGTCACTTATGCAGATAGAGCGCGTAAGCGCGCGCCAGTAAAATGGCTCCAAAGCGTGCACTTAGCGCCGAGGACACCCAGGCCCGAAAGAAGCGTCGCGTAGAACAGGAGCGTCCTCGCTACTCAACGAAACGTGGTGCAGACAACGAGAGTGTGCATAGAATGTATGCATACAATTATAATAATTAAATTAAGTACAGTCCCATAATTTAAGTTTAACACTTCTGCCGCGATGCGATGTGCCATGTGAGGCAATGATAATGCTGAACCCACACACAGATTATGAATAAGGCTCCGTGTTTTCGGTTTTATCCGAAAAAAATCCGATAAACATTCGCCGGTAAAATTTTTGACAATTCGGATTTATCCAATAAACTCCGATTTCAAGGGACAATATGATCTGGTTCCGGTCTTTATCGAAAGGGCAAGTTCTAAGCGCCCATTTATACTACTCCTGGTTTGACCGATTTAAAGTTTACCGCGCGTCGACAGTATCTCGGAGACCGCAACCATCGCACATTTAATCGCGCACGAAGCGAGAGACGTCAACAGGTCAACGAATGTAGGCGCACCAGAAGCGCGTGACGGCATCTTGATATACGGTCCCCTGGCGACACTAATGTGCGCCAGGCGACAGCGGCGCTAGGGCGCCTAGACAACATCGAATATACGGGCCCCGGGCTTCGCCGCCCGCTGCCCCCCTCAAGAGAAATTGTGAACCCAAATGTGAAGCACGAGCTTTCCTGCGAGTTCGAAACCTATGCGCCTATTTTTCAATTAGTGCTTCTTGAAACTGACGACTTGAGCCAGCTCCTGAGTTATTTTGCGAACTATGAGTGCTATGAAATACGTAACATTGTTGAACCGCTGTCGTTTTGGAGACTTCACAATGTGGAGTGGCCAGTGCTTTCTCGCTGCGCGCTGCGTCTTCTGGCGCTTGCTGTTTCTAGCGCTAACGTTGAAAGGGCGTTTTCACAGCTGAGAGTCGTCAATGGAAAGGAGCGCGCTTCGATCACTGACAGCAATCTCGCAAAGTATGCTTGCGTGTTTTACAATAAGCTTTAAGCTAAGGTTTTTATACGCGAAATTAAAGGTGTTCTGTGTTCAAGTATTTCGCTTGTGTGTATACGTTTTTGTCCATTCAAACGTTCTAGGAAAAATAAAATGTGCTTCGTGTGTTTTGATATTTTAGTATCAGATATGAATTGATCTAAGATTTTCGGGTTTTGAGAATAATACGAAACTCCGAATTTCGGAGAATTGGGGATTTACGGGAAATAAACTCGGATAAACGCCGACTTTCCGCCAGAAATATAAACTCCGATAAACACCCGCCGATTTTCAAGAAAAATAAACACCGAGAACACGGAGCCCTAATTATGAACAATGACGCACAACAACGCCTCAAGCAAACATGTCTCCCTGTGTGTTCAGTGTACTACGCAGACAAACAGCAGTGGTGAACGCAAGGTAACTTCTAACATCAACTCGCCACTCCCGTATTGGACTAAACGCTGAAGAAGTTACACATTCGCCGCCAACATCACCGCTAATTATCGTCAATCAAAGCAAACAGCACAGAAAGATTCGCCCACGTCGATTCCCACAGTGCGTAGGATCCGAATATTTTTTGCTATTAAGTTCATTGATGTAAACTTACGTCACAAAGCAGCCCAAGTTCTATAAAAGACGCGAAAGCCGCCTGTAATAATTTTTACCACGTGACATTCTTAAACCTTGATACAGTACATCGGATTTCTTGCATTCCGTCCCCGTCGCTCTGCGGACGTCACGACATAAAATCGAACCTGCCACAATTCAGCGGCAGAACACCGTAGACACTACACCGCCACTGTGCGTTTTTGCCTTTTTCTGACCTGCGAGCCTGTTTCAGAAAGCAAACATTAAAGTGGCTTACGTGCCTCTTGAAAGAAGCGAAATATATGCCCACATGGCGTGTCTCTATCGCGCAATGATATCACGTTATCGCTTCAATCGAGATAAGAGAAAACGGAGAAGTGTGCGGGAACTCGCTATGCCTTACCCGCGATTGTCAAGCAAAGTATGAAGAGCCGAACGGTGCACTCTTGCATCCTGAAGTCGTTCTTTGTCAAAAGGTTGCAACGATACCTCTCCAGAGCTGCTGAGTCTGCCTCCACCGTTACTGCGAATAGCATTCGTAGTGGCACATTTCTGTGAATGCAGTATATACGTCACACTCAGTCTAGCTTGGTTGGCATTCATCGCAGGTGAGCAACGCATGTGCCGATGACTAATGTTCCCCAGATTTGCGCTTGTACTCTGCACCCAGGCTCAGCGGTGCAGACGCTTTCCGCAAGAGCACATGCGGGCGCGACACAGCTGCGGGTTAGGAAATCGGACATACCATGCTCTTGGCCTTCTCCGTGTACTTTTCATGTCACACAAACAATGGATTCGCCGTCTCAAATATACCTACGTACGCTTGCGTCACAACTGCTAGCGCGCCAATCGCCAGAGCTACAAACGAACGGACGCGCTCGGAGGCATGCCGGATGTTATGCCGTAGTGCTCCGATCAGTCTCCATCGTTCCCGCCAAAACTGTGTCATCGTTAGACTGCAGTCATAGTGCTTCATTAAAATGGTCAGTGAGGCAGCAATAGTGACTCAGAGCTTGCTGCCTGCTCCAACACAATGGGACCAGAGATGCCAGCCCATGGCCGACTATGCGAGATGAGAGATTGGGGCAAAACATACAGCGGAACGGAGGTGTCATGTGTCTGCATGATGCAGATCCAAATGAACTTATGGCAGAAGTCATCCCACGATGACTGTCAACGGTAATACGATTAGCACTCGAGCAATGTAGCGACAAACCATATTCCTCAAGTAACGCTTATTTAACATCTGTAGTTGTCGTTCTGAGACTTTCGTTAGTTTGGGTACATGCGATATACTCCGATATTGTTCCCATGGGCGTCCGGATGGGGGGCAAGAGGGGCCCGGCTGCACCCCCCTAGAAATTTGGACAATAATTTTTTTTTCGCTCGAGCTAAAAAGTTGCTTAGCCCACTCGGGTTCCTAATATCCGTAGAAGCGTCATTCAGGATTGTGAGCAAATTTTGCACTCTGCACACTATGACGTCACCTTATTGGGGATGGCACGGCAGTGCGAAGATAGCGAACAATTCTGAGAGGACCGCTTGAGGATTTCTATCTTGAACTTCGCGATCTACGCAGTATTGTCGCGAGAACTTCCGCTTTCTCATAAATTGCCGGCTACATTTAGGAAAAAGTCTAGACTACCACACTTAGTAAGAAAAGTGTGACATCTTCCCGTGGCGTCACATTTGCTTGTAGACAATCCTTGCCGAAATGACGAAATTTCGACCACCGCGACACCCAAACCAAGCCTAACTCCGCCCCTCAAAGAGCTTGTACGCTTGTAGTGCACTGAAAGCCGAGGCCAGTAGTGTCATTACGCGATCCATTTCAACGAATTAAGATAGGACCACATAATTATTTTGGTCCCAGATAAATGCAATCGCAACTAAATTTTGTGTATGGCTACCTATCAAAACAGGATAGTGAATTAAATAAGCTTTTTTATTAATGGAAGAGTGTAATTCGTAGGAGTCTATGCTTTCTTTGCTTAATGTTCTGGTTATGAAAACGATTGTCAAGCGCTTCGGGCGAATTTATGCAGTGTAAACACCCAGAGAGCCTCACTGCCATGAAAACGGCTGCAGTGCGCGTCTGCGGTATGATTTGCAAGAGAAAAGGGGAGGAGGCAACGTTTTTTCTCATATATAAAAAGTGTTCGAAAGAAACACCAAAAATGGAAGCCTGCGCGCTTTTTCCGTACTGCATATGAAATTCATGGACTTCCATTCTGTGCATGATCACATCACTGAGCTGCAACGTATTTTTCGCGGCCACCGGACAAATGCTGTAGAGGAGTTCTCTGACATCATGAATTCAGCAAGGGAGGCAGCCAATCACTTAAAGGGTCCCTGAAACGGTTCGGGAAAATTTTGTGGACGCGTAGGGTGCAGCTACAGTAAAACATTCGCGTCACAATTTAAGTGAAGCGTCTCATATTAAGAGAGCGACGGACGATTACAAGTTACCCTCCTCCTTATCCATGCATTTCCTCCTCAACTTGCTCGTCGAGTGATCGGGGCTAAGCTCCGCCTGCGCTGGCTCTACGTCATGTTGTGACGTACGTTGTCGTCTATTTCCGGATGTCTTGGAGCCAGCGCACGAAGGCTCGCCAACCTCTCCGCTAGCCGCCCGGCCGTCGATCCCCAGCGAGAGCGATCAAGCAGCGTGCGTTGCGAGCGTTCTGTCGCAGCGCCGAGCGTGTCCAGTAATCTGGTAACCACAGGCGAGATCGGTGTTTTGACGGATAGCCAGAGGCGTAAACTAAAGCCCCTCTATGTGAGCGGCCTGATCGGCATGCGCGGTCCAGCCATCTGGTGGTGCAGAGCTTAACCAACCAAAAACAGAGGTAATATTCCTGTAACCAAGTGTAAAACATTTTAAACATGACAACGTGTTCAAGATTATGCTCCTGCCAAAAATTTGAGCCAGCAGCAAAGTAGAAAAAAACTTGGTTACTGCTATATTAGCTGTGTGTTTGGTTGAGCTTTGTGCCGCCAGGTGGCGGCACCGTGCAAGCAGTTCATGTTATCACGTAAAACGTGATAAAGCGGCCGGTACACTTGCGCTTGCGTTTACTCGAATACCGGACACGCTAAACTCTATTGTGGCAAACCTTCGACGTGAAGCGACGGCCGCAAACGCGTAGATGCTGGCGCCGTTTGGATTGGTTTCGATACCGTAAGTCCGATGCGCTGCAGCCACTTCGCACGCCTGCTGCCTTGCAGCGGGGCACGATGTCGCAGCGGCGCACGATGTCACAGCTTGACATGTCGCCGATCGCTACGTTTGTAGCCCACAACGCAACAAGGGCGAACCGTGGTGTTCGCGAAAAGAAAGAACAAGACCAACACTGACCGCGCAGCTCTCGTCAACACGGAGCACGTTGTAACACAAGCAGACGACACTTGCTGTGGGCCGGAATGCAACACTCCATTTGCTAGTAGATACAGCGTTCGACCACTGGCGCCACGCTGCGCCGCTCGCGCCTATCGCGTTTCTAGGTGGTTTCTTTCGCCGAGGGCGCCCAAACGCAATCATATGGTTCGCATGCATGCAACCCTTGGAAGCGTGGCTGTATGGCTGAGTGGTTACGGCGCTCGCTTCGGTATCATGCGTACGCGGGTTGGAATCCCGCCGTGGCTAGAATTTTTTTTCTTAATCATGCTTTTCCTTTTTTTCCTCTGTGTTTGCCAGCGCGGTCGGCTGAATCCCGGTGCCACGGCGGCAGCCGTGGTGCCGGGCGCCGACGCGAAGCGGCGGTCGTTGGGGTGTTGCTGAGCGCAGCGTAGCAACACCCCAAATAATAAATACTGCTCCAGTCAGGTAGACTGCTCCCTCCCTGATAGTGAGATTATATTTGGATCATCAAAACAGTTATGCGTTTATAATACCACCGATCCCAAGAGCAGGCTAGTCACCACCAGCCCAGCGTTTTCTCCGTCAACGCCTCCTCCGTTCCAACGGCGGCGGCTAGAAACATGGTACGCGCGAGCGGCGCAGCGTGGCGCCAGCAGTAGAGAGCTGTATGTAACCGTAGGTAACGTGCAACTCCCAGAAGCGCTTGGGTTTAAAGTGGAAGGAAACATAAACAGATCAGCCGTAGAGATCAGCAAGAGACGATTAGAGTACTGGTGGAAAAAAAGCAGGGAAAAGATGGATACGACCTGATCTCTTAAAATCATAGGCAGCGGTACAAGCTAAATTTTTGAAAAAGGTATACAAAAATGCGAGATAAAGAACATGTGTAGTATACCTGATTAAATCAAGCAGGCTAGGTGACTATTTGTCGCCACCCCGTTTCAAAGGGGATGCCAATAAATCATCATCATCATCATCATGTATCTACTAGCAATTGGAAATACGCGGCCGGAAGTGCTTTTTGTGTAGTGATACATGTCCTTGTGCATTCTCTTTCTGTTACTTTCTTTTCATAGAAACAAATTAACTAACATCTAAAGTGTTACGAATAACATTTGTTCACCATAATGTTGGAAAAATTATCGATGACGCGCCCTGGGCAGCCAATCGGATAGCTGGCCGAGTGACGTATTTTGGGCAAATCCCGTGATCTGGGCCCAAAAATCCGCCGCTTGGCGTGCTGCAATCGGTAGCGATGTACATTTTTAAAACCTTAAATAAATTACACGCTTTACGTGGAGCGCTTAGATGCGTCAATTAATGGTCAGAAGGACCTACTCTAACGACTCAGTACTTTTGTACAGAATCGTCAAAATAGTTTCAGGGTCCTTTAAATGTGGTGATATCTGTACCAAGACAAGTCCTTCGTCAGGCCAACCGAGACAACTACAGGATTCAGTCGCTACCGTGTGGCAATATATGTACCGTACTTGGACTCTCTCACTGCTTCTTTAGCTCACCGCTTTTCTGAAAGCAATGAGAGGAGCTTCAAACTTCTCCAGCTGCATCCACCAAAAATGAAGCACTTGAGCCGTGTTGAGTTCGCTGCCCTCGCCGAAGAACTCCGATGCTTTTACGGCATCGACAACTTCAAGGAAGAGGCCATCTCTTGGTACGAGATGTGGTGCAAGAAAACTGGGGACCCATCAGAAATAACTTACTGCGGGCTTCTACATCATGCCAAGACATTCTTCCCCGGTGTTGCAAAAGCCATTGAGGTGGCTGTGGCTTTGCCACTTACTACCTGTACGGTCGAACGCTCCTTCAGTACAATGAGGAGAGTGAAAACCTGTCTACGCTCAACGATGACAAACGACAAGCTAGACGGCCTTTGTATGATGAGTGTGCACCGAGAGCGTGTAATGAAGCACATAAATGACTTTATCACCCGTGTCATCACGCAATTCGCCCAGAAAAGTCCGAGGCGTCTGCAGTTGCTGTTTAAGGAAGACTGGCTGAGTGACTGTAGTTGCGTGTTTGTGAACATATTGTGCTGTGTACTGGTCATCAATTCGAGTAAGTCGAGAACCCGCATGCAGCAAGACTGAACACTCTTCTCCACGAAGTGATAGCAGCTTTTTTTCATTTTTCATTAATTTTAATTGTTTGTTCATGAATAAACTTCAAGGTATCTTTCTAAGGCACGCATTAATTTGCTGTTTGTAATTTTTCTTTCATGTGTGTATTTTATTTGTTTATTTATACATAAATAAATCCATTTACTGTGCAAATAGCGTCTTTTTGCTGGAAACATACCGCTGCCCCCCCCCCCCCCCCCTGCAGGAAGTTCTGCGGACGCCCTTGATTGTTCCTCTTTGCTATGGCACTCGCTGGCCAAGCTCGCCCGTGAATATGGCGGCATGATGACGACTGTATGACGACAAAGGGATGACGTTACTGAAGTGACGACAATGGAAAAACAACAGCGTCACGACGGCGGCATGATGACAATGTTACGGTGGGTAGATGCGCCATCGGAAATGTGATTCCATATTACCCCAGGAGGGGAGACAATCAAACCCGTGGAGGTTGTGGAGAGCATGAAGCGGAACCTCCCTGAAGATAAGGAAGAGGACGACCGAGACTGGGGCTGGGGGCACAGAGGAAGAAGAAGTTCAGTAAAATGGCGGACTAAACAGACCGTTTCATTATTACTTCCTTACATTTTTGGCGCAGCCCGCAGGATTGGAGATGCGGTGTGCCGTCCACCGGGCATGAAGAGTAGTAGTTCAGCGCTTCTCCGCATCATGACGACCAAATTGGCGCTGCATTCGGAGGTTTGCCGCAGGCGGAGCCCGTCGTCTGCTGCTGCGGCCGTATTACATTGGAACTGCGGCATGTTTACTATCGTATTTAAACTGAAAACCGTCTTTACAGTGGCATCATAGGCAGTTACAAATTTCTGAACGCAGCAGAGGTCTGTCACTTGCAAAGCTAACGTACTTCCCTCTTCCGTCACTTGTTTGGTTCCCCGTTTGAGGTGCAAAAATATAAGCTATTACCGCTGTTTAGTTCGGTAAACAAGCTAAACTTGAGTCTACGAGGAGAAGCACAAGTTCTGCATTGACGAAATAGCCCTTCATCAGTTCTTCTAAAGCGAGAAAGGCGAAAGTTTGCTCTGCTGAACAGATATGGTATGTAGGGGCTGTATGCCAACGGCAACTCGTGCAGGCTGTAATGCGCAAGAGAAATGATGTGGCTAGAAGGGATGTAAAATGCAATCGCATAAATATTGATATTCGTACAAGTAATATAATCTCGTTCAATTTCTTTGCCCGTATTGGGGCTATTATAAACGAGACATCCTTGCAATGTAATTTAACAATCTTTTTTGACACTACAAATAAACTTGTTCATGATGAAAAAATTTTGCGAAAAACAAATTCTTAAGAGTATGGCTTTTTGGGCTAGTTCGTTAGTTATATCATAGGTGGTCATAGCGCTAGAAGACACGGACAAGAACGAGAGAACAGGACGAGCGCTATTTATTACTTTCAACTGAGTATTTATTTCGAGAAACAACCGTATTTGTAGGCCCGCACACAGATAAGGCCCAGTCACCGCACATGATAACTGGCCGCAACGAGGAACGCAACATCATTTGTAGTAGTGTTCGTCCTGTTTTCTCGTTCTTGTCCGTGTCTTCTTGCGCGATGACCACATCTGATACAAATTTTACGTTGTTTGATGATGTATGATGAAAGGAGTGGCTTGTAGCATGGAAAATAATAGTTTGAATTCGTGATGACCGTATATGCGTATATTTGAATGCACTAATTATTTAGGTAATTCTTCGGTCGTACACGCAAACCAGCATCACCAAGCTTTTTTTCTGCAGCTATGGACTGCATCACAGCGCTCACAATACATGTAGCGTATAGCGTAAGGTGATTTTTTTTTTCTTTTGGAGTACGCTTAGGAGCCAATTTAAGTTCTTGGTCGTCACAAGGAAGAGCATTAGCTTGGTGATGCTGTTCGTAATTTCGATTTTATGCTGCCCACAACCAATCATTCCTGAACGCTTGAGCTGGCGAAAGGGGAAAAAATGCCAGTGGCAAGGCATCTGCCAGTAGTTTTGTTGCCAATTAACCGCGGCCGCTGCACTTCAAGCTAACTTTTCGCACACAGAATCATTGCGTCGGCCGTCTTTGAGCAGGCTAATCTCTTCACTTGTCTACAAATAGTAATCCTTCCCCTGCAGAAGAAGCGACATTTTCATTCGCACCCTTGCTGCTTGAAGCATGCGTAAGTTTGGCTCGCTGTCTCTTCAGGATTATTTCAATGGCCGATATCTCGTCGGTGCCTTGCTTGTTCTTTTTCTAGCAATTTTCTTCAATATGTAAGTCGCAGCGTCGGGCATCACCGAAGGAACAGTCTCACTCATTAGCCGCACATGCACCATCGGAATCTGCACAATCTTCCTGCCGGTCGATGGCATGTGTATCCTGTTTGATAAATCAGCAGTTTGGCGATGTGCCGCACAGTGTCATCACTGCGCACCCTCTGCGCGCAGTGTAGTCTTGCCCTTCTCCTCTTTCACTTTCTTCTGGAATGTACAAAAAGGCCGCGCTGAATAAACTCTGACTTTCTTTGTTGCGTTGAACTCGTCTAGTATGTTTCCCTGAAGGCCGCACAACGAAACATGGTGTCTGAAGTTAGTACTCACGTCTGAGCCACAGAACACCACCGACCATCCATTAGCCAAGGTATGAACCTCTTGAAGCCACCAGAGCGCCTTCGCCTGGACGGGGATGTGAGCAAAAGATGGCAACTTTTTAAACATAAATTTTAACTGTTCCTCACAGCGTCGGAGACCGCTGGTGGGAAGCCTCGGACAGGGTCGACGAAAGTTGCATTGCTACTCTGCAGCTTGGCCGGTGACGAAGCTTTAAAGGTTTACAACAACTTCAGCTTCACTGCGCATGGTGGTGAGTCCAAGGACGACTTCGAGACAGTGGTTTTAAAATTTGATGATTATTGCAAGGCCCAGCTAAATGAAGTCCATGAACGCTTCGTGTTCCGTGAACGCGTCCAAGCCGAGGGTGAATCAGCCGAACAGTTAACTCAAGATTTGAGAAGACTCGCTCAGTCATGCAATTTTTTTACATCTGGGTATTTTCGGAGTTTTCGGGGAAAAGCAAACAATGTACCTCTGCCATTGCCAGGGAACTACTAGCTACATGTCAATTTTGCTGCTAATTAGAAGAGAAATAAATGTATTTATATTTCGCTGCAAGAAGGAAATGTTGCACAGTGTTTTGGGAACTTAGCTCCACAAGTTTGCCCAGCAATGCGTTTTGTACGTTTACTTTAGATACTTAGCATCGGGGATGCAAATTCAAGATGTTGCCATGGCATTTAAGGTAGTCATATCGACTGCAAGTAACACTGTGAAGGAAGTATGTGCACTTCTGTAGCATGTCCTTAGACCCAAGTGTATGAAGGTAAGTTATCCTACAAATTTCTTAAATATGTAAGCTTGTTTAAGCAAGTTATGAGACATTCGTGGTGACCTACATGCATAAGTGTTATGCGAGTTATGAAACTTGATTTATTGAAGGTTTAACCAGAACAACTATTTTCCACGTTTAACCATTGCATTTTTTGTACGAGGGAAGACTGCAATATCTATGATTACTTAGTGCATTTTCAGTTCCCAGCAAACGTTGAGCAGTGGCACGCTATTGCCAAGGGCTTTGAGAGCAGGTGGGATTTCCCACACTGCATAGGTTCTATGGATGGGAAGCATGTCCAAATAGAAGCCCCTCCGCATTCGGGATCTCAATATTTTAATTATAAGGTAAGAAACCGTTAGTTATGTATTATTCTTACAACTACAAAGATTTAGTGAAACATTCCTCAATGAGATGTAATTCTCTGTCATTACAGGGCACCTACTCCATCGTTTTAATGGCTGTAGTGGACAGCCAGCTACGATTTGTCTGCGTTGATGTGGGTGCATACGGATCGCAGAGTGATGGTGGTGTATTCAAGGCATCGAAGATTGGGAAACTTCTCAGCCAAGGTGCTTTAAACCTACCGCCTCCTCAGCTGCTCCCACTGTCCACTGCCGTAGCCCCTTACGTCTTTGTCGGCGACGAGGCGTTCCAGTTGAGGCCAGACTTCCTGCGGCCTTATCCTGGCAGGTGCCTCGAAGAGGACCTGCTCCTCTTTAACTACCGCCTCAGCAGAGCAAGGTAACGCGTAACTTAAATTTATGAGTAATAGGTTCTACTATAATGTTTGTCTTGAATATTGCAGATGTGTCGAGAATGCATTTGGGGTGCTGGCATCAAGGTTCAGAATTTTCCATAGACCGATGAACCTTGTACCAGAAAATGCCAGAATGGTGACACTCGCTGCATGTGCTCCGCATAATTTTCTTCGTAATGACGTGTCCTACATTCCAGAAAGGTATGTGGACGAGGTAGACAACTTCGGCAACCTTGTGGAAGGGTAGTGGCGCCAGGAAGCTGAGGAGAATGCTTTCCTTGATCTGCAGCATCATGGTGCCCACAATTACACAAAGTCTGCAGCAGAAACGCGGGATGTGTTTCGCAACTATTTTGTGCACGAAGGAGCTGTACCGTGGCAACGCGAGCGCTGTGGCCTTCCACCATAGGTTTGATATGACCTTTCAAAGGACTCCTCAGTAGGACCCCATGAAATTTTTGTTGTAAGGTGCCGTTAGTATGCGCTTTTTTTCAGATAACTCTACTTATTTGTTCCATTTAATGTGTGACACATTGGATACTATTTTGCAGCAAACATTGATTCTGCATGCATTTTTTTGAAAATATATTACGCTTTAAGGATTTTCACATCTCGGTTGAGTCCATTCTACACATGAATGTCTATGTGGCTGCCAAAAAGTGTTTTGTTGTGCCAAGCAAATGTGAATTTGCAAGTGCTGCCGTGACAGATACACACATTTGTTCATTGTTATGGTAAATTGTTACATATTTAACGTATATAGAACACTTCGGTTTGCCTAAATAGTCTACACGAACTAATAATCGGCATTATTACTCTTCAAAAATGTTTTTACGTCCTTAATGTCACACTTCAGTTAAAGGGACACTAATGCGATAAAATGAAGTTCAGCTGTGTTAACAAATTTGTCTGGCCCATTGTAACCATATATGCATGTCACAATTCTTTGTTATGCGATGTTCATGTACCTGTAAATATATGTGCAGAAGTACATACTCAGTACTTGTATGTACAGTTTGAATGAATTTGATTGACTGATTCTTTATAGCTTTATCACAATACATTCGGTAGGAGGCGAAGGGAAAAGCCTGTCAAGAATATGGTTTGAGGGAGTCCTTTGGCCCCCCACTGGCAAAGACAGCAGCAGAGGTACAAGAATTTTGTTCATGTTGCCATACGCTTTGACAAAACCATCAAACAAATGCAACATTGTGATACGCTGTGACGAAACCATCATTCACCTTCTGGAATTCCTTGATACAGAAGCGCTGGTGGGTAAATGCCTCGGGCATAATGTGAGGCAACATGTATGAGTTCCATGTATAAGTGAGCTTTCATGTGCTCAGGCGTCGCAGCAACAAATGGCTCTATAGCCAACCCAAAGTGTGCACTTGGGCTCAATTCCCTGTACGCTGCAATTTGATTGCTCACTGCGTCGATCTGTTTATCAATTCTTTCAGTGCTTTTCTTCGACCCCCAGTCCTTTCTTTCGCACTCCTTTTGCGACTTGAGCTGGCACTGCTCACCATGCTTGGACCTGGCGCCCTCTCTGAAATGCACTGATAAAGTTCATTCACAATCTCTGTTGGCTCTTCCGTCTGTTCTTCTGAGAGAGGAGCTGGCTCAACGAAGGCTATTTCTTCTTCGTTCTCGCTCACGTTGCTTACTGTTCTGCATAAAAGAAAACATAAACATTACCAAAGGGGCTCGCAACAAATCCTCCATAAGTACTGGTTTATTACGAATCTACATGCCAAAAACACTGTGAAGTGACACAGCTACAGAAGCTCTAACTGCTCTTTTACAAAAATAATACCACATTTAAAGCAATCTGATTCGCAAGGAATCGCACTTCTTCGCCACTCAGCGCCCCATGGCTGAGGGACTACCATTCACAAGGTGCTTTACAAGTGTACTACTTTGACAGTGAAATATCAGTTAGAACTCTGGAAAAAGTTTACTTTATTCTGCTACCCCTATGGGTCCCCTTAATTCAGTTCTCCTTTTCTTTGGCCAGAACTTGGACTGGCTTTGCTGCAAAAAAAAAGCAACAAGAAAAATAAAGAAAGATAACAAGAACGAGATGCATAAATACAAGCAACTAAACGTTCCGCTCCCTTTTCATTTTACCCGGACGCGGGCTCCTTTCCAGCCTATCTGTCCCATTTCCGCCGTGCCGCGGGGCAACAACGGTCAAGACCGGCGCCACCCGTGCAGAGCTTCGCGGGTGCAAAGGTTAGCTGTCAGTCTACACTGAACCATGTAATCAACACCGAACACATTTTACGAAGCTTACTGCCGCGGTGTGCCCAAGGAATTGAGGGCTTCAGAAATACGTACACAGCTTCTTCCATGGTGTCATGTAGAAATGACAATGCTGTAATACGGCCACTCTTTTTTAGTTCCATCTTGAGAAGCACTCCCGCTTCTTTGATGCATCTTTCTTTTCTTCTTTTTTTTAAAACGTGTCGCGGAGGCTACGCCAGCGGGTCTGCGCTTCGTCGGCTCTCACTGAAAATGGATAGACGAAAACATGCAGGTAGTCAAAAGCATTCGCGTGAATATATAGGCATGCTTCACTTTTTTGAGGCAAAAATATCAACACCATACAGCTGTACAAAACACTTAACATTACATTTGGTTTCACTTCTTTCAGCAGTTGTGCAATTTCATCCCACAGACGATCACGAAGGTCGGAATCGGCGGTATTTCTCTAACCGCGTATTCCACAGAATTGGCCTCTTTTCGACTTCGGCAATAAGCTGCTCATTGAAAGCTGCCTTTGCCATTCTCGCGTGCGCGACACAGAAAGTACTTGCACACGACTAATCACTACAGCTTAGAAAAGGCTGCAGTGCTGATGCTGATTCGAGAGGGAAACCATCTGTGTGGTGAAGATCGTCGGCTGTGGATCGCGCCATCCTGTCCCTCGCTGTTGATTGGATTGGATTGGATTGGATTATGAAAACATTTATTGAGCCTGCAGCGTCGCTTCCTCTAGCAGCGGCGGTGTACGCCCTGAGTTAGCTTCGCTTGGATGAAAAAATAAAAAATAAAAAAAAACGTGCCCTGGAAGCCGCTGTAAACATGGAGTTGAATGTTTGAAATGCGCGCCGCGCGATGACGTATGAGCGAGCCACCTCCTATTGGCCGTCTGAAAAAACGCAGATGCCTTTTCGCAGAGAAGTTCAGCATGCCGAACATCGAAAAAACGCACGCACGAAGGGGTCCGGCGGCCTATTTTTCCCGGCAGCTGCGAATTCGCAGACAAAATCGCACCATGTGAAACGGGCTTTATGCCAGCATTGTGACAGCAAGTGTTTGCGATCATCGAGTGAAATCTGTTCATGCCTGCCTGTGCGCACATGACACCGTGCTTGTTATTTTAATTATTTTAATTGGCCTCTTTTCGACTTCGGCAATAAGCTGCTCATTGAAAGCTGCCTTGCATTCTCGCGTGCGCGACACAGAAAGTCTTTACTGCAATCTATACAGCCGACAAAATTACGAACCTTATTTTGTGTAGTTGTCTATAGTTTGCTATCCTTTCAGTGTTTCGCCTATTGGGTGAAATTGCTATTAATTTTTAATGCGTTGGCATTTTGGGGCTTCTTCACGCACCTTCGGGATCTCCCCAGTCTCTTCACCATTTCCATCAACCCAATAGACGATATGCAAAACTGCTTGGTCATCTGCCAACACTGGGCACCGGAAGTCCGGTCGCCATCTTGGTTGCGGCGAGTGTTCAGCTGCCAGCGTGTGTTTCTATGTGTGCGCCGCATTGAGATCTGTTTGTATGTGAGCGAAAATTTATATGATGGCAAGTCCTCTCGGTACGTACCAGCCGCGATGCATTCCGAGTCTGAGCAGCCCAGGTTGGACGACGAATTTGACGGTCGTTCCGCATATCGGAGCGCACATTGGAATGGTTGTGCGACCAAAAATGCCCCTCTGCCCGTCAGCGCAAGAAGGCGTACAGCTTTGCCATAGAGGCCTACTGTTCGCCGTCATCGCTTCGTACGAACACGTGTGACTCAGGGTAAGCAAACTTTTTACTGTAGTACTACAACTGGCATACTTTGCGAACGGCGTCTGACGCCATCCTTGCACTGGCGCTCTCGCGCACACCCGGAACCGTATCGCTCATTTTGATATGGAAGTTTCGTCACAACCGAATACAGTGGGAGCTTCTCTTTCTTCGTTTCCGGGAGTGTTTGTGGACGGAAGCAACCTGCGCACTAGTAACGTTGTGTTAAGATGCGACCGGTTTCTACATGTTGAAGGGGCGGACGCCGAGTCACCCAAGAAACAACTTGCAAAACAAACGCACCGATACTGTCGAACGACCACGTGCCCAGAGCGCTGCATATTGCTTTGCAGATCAGTTCTTGAAGTTTTATCTCACCCGTCGTGGTGGCTCAGTCGCCTAAGGCGCTCTGTTGCTGAGTGCGATATCGCGGGATCGAGTCCCTGCCGCGGCCGCCGCATTTTAATGGAGGTGATATGCAAAAACGCTTATGTACTTGCGTTGTAGGGCACGTTAAAGAACCCCAGGTGGTCTAAATTAATCCGGAGCACTCCACTAGGGCGTGCCTCATAATTTTTAGTTTTATCATGTGTTTTTCGAGTGATAACATTACTGATATAGAAACAATTATTTGTTACCAGCACTACGTTATTTGATTGCCAGAGTCAATGTTTAATTGCAGCTTTCATCATGAAACAAACACTCGTCGTAAGGTCTCTATGGAAGAGTTTTATCTTATATACATTGAGATGTCTCGGTTCTTGGGCACTCTCCCATTAAAGCACATGCCACTGTTATGAGTACCACAGCACTGTTTTGGCTTTTCTTTTCAGACTTGGTATCGTCCATGTGCATTGCACGTGTTTCCGAAGTCAAAAGAAAAGTGGCCGTCCCTACAACGTGCAGCTGTCAGTTCAGAGTGCCACCGGTGTGCCTCGTACCACTACCTGTGAATGCCCCGCAGGAAAGAGTGGAGCCTGCAGCCACATCCTTGCAGCAGTACGCCTGCTAGCCCTGCTGAAGCAGCAAGGATTTGCGGAGCCGCCACCAGAACTTTCCTGCACAGAGCTGCCTCAGCAGTGGAGACGCCCGAGACAGAAAGGCATAAAGCCTGCAAGTGTTCTAGACGTAGACTGGCGAGCCCCACGAGAAGGTGTGCAGTTGCCAGTGACTGCTCGCCTTTCAGATGCAAGCTTGGACTACAAGATGAAGCTAGCCAAGTAGCCGCAATCCAGTCACTTGGTGCGGAGCTAGAGTCACTGGGTGACTTTCCTTTTGCCGCTGTCTTACTGGACGTGCAGGCTCCTCTGGTGAAGACAAAGGCAGGTCTTGCTCCAGCAGACTCTCCACTGACATACCAGCAGTCGGACAGGCCGCATGATTTTAAGACGTGGATGTCGTCAACCATAGCCCTGGTGCAGGCACTAGTTGTGCTGTCCCACGACTGGCGCTTTTCACTGGTGCAGTGCAGCACACATTTCCTGATGTCCTCACAGTTGACGAACAACAAATTCTGATGGTTAGCACATTAGTTGTTGCTTTCGTTCATTGCATTTATCAGGTGCTTTTGCAGGTTTGCCATGTGCTTATGGTAGCAAAAGTGTTTTTTTTCTTTCAGCATATAGCGAGTGCTTTTTACATATGGCAGTAAGCATGCTTGTTGCAATGCGTCGGCAGTCCTGAATGCGCATTCGTGCATACTGCCTATTTACATTCAGGTCGGATTAAATAAGAGCATGCATTGAGCATCATGCTTGATAAGTATTTAACATTCATTGAGAAGGCCTTGCTGGCCCTGATCACACCACCTACATGCCAGGTCATGGGAACTGTTACTGATGATCTTTAAAAGGATATAATGTAACCGCCAAAAGTTCATTGGCTCAGTGAGCACCATCCAAGCTGCATGGCCGCTTTGTCTGGCGATGGACGTCTGCTGTGATAGTAGAGTTCAAAGCATGCATGTCTGACGATACTATACTTTTAGACCTGCTGCTCTTAATTGGTGTGCATAGCGTGCTCTTTATCTCATGAACACGCGTACAAGAACGATTACTGCTTTAACGTGAGGCTTATAGTGCGTGAAAAGACAAGGACAGACATGACACACACACAGGCGCTAGCGTCTGAGTGTGTCACGTCTTCCTTCGTCCTTGTCTTTTCATCTGCTATAAGCCTCACGATGCCATACCAAGAAACCAAATCACTGCATTACAATACTGTTTTAAAATGTTCACGCTTCCTATGTGCGCAGCTAAAGATGCTCACTTTGACTGCTTCACAGCCAGCTGCATGTTCTTATTCTTTTTTCTGTTGTGGTTTCCGGTTTTTTATTGCTGCAATTTGTCATTCGCATAATGTGCGTCCAAAGTAATGTGAGCATTGGTCAGAGCTGACCTAGCCGCCATATTACTTTTGACCAGTGCCAGTGGCACATTACAGTCGTACAGGGTGGGGACTGGAATTTAGTGTGTTTATTTGTCAACCATAGTAATAGCCATATTAAGCCATGTATTGGCCCTGTGCTGAAGGCACTGTAGCTTCATAATTCACAAAAGATACCGGTTGGTGGTGAAAGTGGTTGGTGGTGAAAGTTTGCACTGCCAACAGTTCGAGCTTTCTGTTGTCAGTCATTGCCGCAGTCAAATGCTGTACAATTACAACTGCGATGCCTGCGACAGAGGATGCCTTATTTCTCCTTCCCCACCCCTTGTAGATGGCCTTGTGTAAGATGATGTCTTGTTAACACTTATAGAATGCCCAGTAACCTTCAAAATAGCTCTGCAGCATATAACAAAAACAGCTGTGTGGCGGCTCACACAAGGCACGAAAGATGATTGGCTTGCAGCTAATTGTGAAATTTTCGCTGTTTGGCCATTTAATCGATCAGCATTTTGCATGCTCAGATTAGCGTCATCTGATGCACCGTTACTAGCAAAAGTCGACAGACTGGATGTGCGCCAAGCATGATTATTGAGAACTGCTGAAATGCATTAAAGTACAGACTTGCGGCAAATATATATTATTGTATTTCTTTCCTAGCACCTTCAACTTGCTCCTGAGGAAGCCCAGGACCTAGAAGTGAATACCAGGCAGCAGGCCCTGAGCGACAGATGGCACTCTGCACGACATCACCGCCTCACAGCGTCCACCTTTGGCAGGGTGATAAAGCGGAAAGAATGGACCGAGAAAGGACTAAGAAACCTCTTAGACCAAAGGATCTGTCCCGTGTACGAGCTATACAATATGGAAAGAAAATGAGTCTGTTGCTGCAGAGCGGTATGCCACTACAATGAGAGCTGCAGGACACAACGTGACCCTGCAACATTGTGGCCTTGCTGTGCACCCTAGCTGTCCATGGCTGGGTGCAAGCCCGGATAGGTTGGCCTTTGACCCCGAAGAAGGCACCTATGGTGTGGTAGAGATAAAGTGCCCCTACTCTTTAAAAGACAGTGAAGCCAATACTGTAACCACCAAAAACTTTTGTCTTACATTTGTTGATGATACACCGCAGCTCAAGAGATGACGAATATTTTTATCAAGTTTTAGGACAGATGGCTGTCACAGAATGCCAGTGGGCGGACTTCGTAGTTTTTTCGGAAAAGTGGATAGCTGTGGAGCGCATTTATTTTGATCAACAGAAGTGGGACAATGTTAAGGCACAGTTAGATGATTTCTTTTTTACTACAGCTCTGCCTTACTTTGCTGCTCGTAACACTGCTGCGTTGTTATAATTCTGGCAATATATGTTTTGTAATGAGGTTGCATTGATATGTGGATTGAACATTTTTTCATTAGTGATCTACTTTGCAGCTGTGAGCGATCACAACGTTGTTCTAGCAGATTTATCAGTCTGTATGTGAAGGTTGCGAAAACACCTAGTCGAAAGATTTATGCCTACAGCGGGCCAACTACGAGGCGATTAGCGCTGCTTTCGAGTCGTTCTTTCCAACTTTTGATGCACTCGCAGATGATCTAGATATCGAACAACTGTGGAATACTTTCAAACTGAAAATGTTTGAACTACGTGAAGGTTTTGTCCCATCACGAGTATATCAAGTAGGCGAGCTCAAGACAAACCCTGGTTTAATGCAGAGTTACGTGCCTTGTTCGATGACAGCGACGAACTTATCAGATACAAGGCGTCTAATTCGCCAGAGCATTTGGCCTTGCTGAAAGCAATAGAAATTGAATTTAGACAAAAGTCTGACATCGCTAAGGACTTGTATTTTTTTAATCTAGATGAAAGACTTTTCAGGGATACCAAAGAATTTTGGAGGTATGTGAAGCGTAATGGCAAGGACAACAGATTGATACTTGCTTTAAAAAATGATGAAACACTTATTCATGATAATGAGTCTAAAGTTGAAATTTTTAGCCGTTATTTTTTATCTGTTTTGCCGTCTAGCTCATGTACTATCTGTTTTGAATTACCTATTGAAATAGACCGCATGCCGGAAGTCACCTTTTGTGTCGATGGTATCCGTATGTGAACCAGACTAAGGCATGCGGCCCTGATGACATCCTGCCGCTATCATAAGAAATTGTGCGGACGCATTATATTTTTATTTCACCCGATTGTTCGAGAAGTCCCTCAGTGAAATAGACATGCCTGATGATTGGAAATTAGCGCGAGTCGTGCCCCTACATAAGAGTGGTGTGCGAAAACTCCGTTCAGAACTACAGGCCGTTTCCTTAACTAGTATAACCTGCAAAATTATGGAGCACGTAATATACAGTTGCGTTATGGCCCATTTAACTAAACATAATCTCCTAAGCCCCAGCCAACATGGTTTCAGGCGTGGTTTATCTTGCAATACACAGTTGGTAGAATTATACACTATTTAGCCTCGGCTCAATAAGCAACAAGTTGTGGACTGCATTTTCTTAGATTTCCGTAAAGCATTTGATGTAGTCGCACACAGTCTCCTAATCTCTAAATAAAAGCTTTAACTTGGATGGTCAAATAATAGCGTGGATTGCTGAATATTTGTCATTGCGGAAACAGGCTGTTGTTCTGAACGGTATATCTTCACAATATGCATCAGTTACGTCGGGAGTTCCCCAAGGCTCAGTGTGGGGCCACTATTGTTTTTGTTGTACATTAATGATATTTCAATTGGTATACAGTCTTCATTCAGGATGTTTGCCGATGATTATGTTCTTTATAGAGTCGTAGATTCCATTTCCGATTCACAAATCCTGCAAGTTGACTTTACTATAGCAGACTGGTGTGTGCGTTGGGATATGTCATAAATATAAATAAGACTGTTCACGTCACCTTCACAAGAAAACGAGCTAATCATCCATATAGGTATAGAATTCATGATTTTACTCTAAGCATAAGCAAGGAATTTAAATACCTAGGCGTCTTTTTTACTTCTGATTTACGATGGAACAAGCATGTTAACTATATTGTAAATAAGGCAGCATCAGTTTGGGATTCTTGTGGCGCATTTTAGTCATTTACCGAGTAACTTAAAAACGCAGCTGTATTTCAGTCATGTACGTTCAATACTTGAATATGGATATGTTTGTTGGGACCCACACACATCTGAGCTTATAAATAAATTAGAAAAAATTCAGAATAGGGCAGTTAGATTTGTTCTGGTAACTATAGTCGGCAGCTTAGCATGACAGAAAGCAAACAAACTTAAATGGCAGAGAGCTGAAGGATCGTAGAAGGCATATCAGATTAAAATTTTTCCACAATATTTATTATTCTAAAACGGGCACAAACCGCGTAGTATATATCCAGGCACCACACTATATCTAAGCGACTGGACCACTGTTTGAAGGTCAGGGAATTTCTTGTAGGGGTGACGTTTTCCGTTATTCTTTTTTTTTTGTTAGAACTGTTCTAGATTGGAACTGTTTGCCATCGCGCATTGTTACATCACAGAAAATGATGCTTTCTTCACACATTGTAATTATTTGTTCATGTATTTAGTTAAGTTTGTAACCTCCCTGCTGTAATGCCCTACGGGGATGCAGGTAACTAATAAATAAATGGTGATATTTTGTATTTATGGCTTTTTTTGTGCTAGACTGCCTTTCTTTGTATTATTGTCATTCCTTATTGTTTGTAATCATCATTGCATATTATTTTAAATCGTTTATTCCAGCCGAGCTCGAGCTACGATGAAGAACAAGCTGTACGGCTGATGATAAATAAAAATGAGGAATTTGTAGTGTCGCTCTCTCGTGTCTCTGTTTTTTTCCGATGAATCACCAACATGCCCAAGCTTCCACGCTATGAGGAATTTGTACAAGTGATGTGTACAAATGAAGAAGAGTCAGTCATGGGTCGCGTTCACACATTGTATATTTATTTATTTTTTATCGTGACTTCATCTGGTTGTAGGAATGAGGGAAGTTCCTTCTTCTGTGTCATCTCGCTCCGTGGTTTGAGCCTATGAATAGAGGTCATCCTCCAAGTTATTCATCCATTAGCTCTGTTGAGGTGCCAGCTGTCGCCTGCTTGGTGGTGAAGGTTTGCTCAGAGGGCTTTGAAAGTTTGTGAGATAGCAGCCACAGTCCAGATCTGATTGATTATGGAGCCAGAGTGAGGGATCGGACGATCAAATATGGAATGATTTGATTCTCCTTATTCTCTTTCTACATAGATCCTCAATGAAGCAATCTCCTTAGTTTCCCTTACTTGTTGTTTCAGAGAGGGCATTCCTGTGCAGAAATGGTGGAATGTTTAGCTTGACATTTTTTCTTGCCAAAAGGTCCTCAATCAAGAACCCTTGTCTGCCATGACGGAATCATTTCCATCAAACTTGAGGTCGAGAAATCCACTTTTCAGTACGGCCTCCCTGTCCGAGATAGAACCTGTGTAGAGCTCTGACACAAAGGTAACTAAGCCATTTGGTGAAACACCAATGAGGCCTTTAAAGGTATTTGAAGACTTGTAAGCAGAGTAGGAGCTCGATTGGAGAGACAGTGAGGAGGGCACCTCACACTTTATCTCAGTTGCATCCAAAATAACCCTGTTGTTGAATACGCACTGAATGCTGCGGCAATGTTGCGTCTATTACAGCTCTTGATGCCCAGAGTGGTAATTTGCAGAGTCTTATGTACATGAAGTTAATCCATGACACATATGCGTGACACTGTTGATTGAGTGATGCCAAATCTGTGTGCCAGGTCATGCTCGAAGAGGCCAAGACGAAGCCTCACAAGTACGAGGAACAGCTCATTCTCCACTGTCAGCTTCCGCCGTCGGCCCCCGCTAGCTTTGATGCCAGCATTCCTCAAAACGTTACTCCATTCTTTCCAGGATTGATGTAAGCATCAATGCCAGGAAGTGCCGGTATGTTGGCATTCCTGTGTAGGCAAGCAAGTCCTCATTGAGTGTTTAAAATGCTCAACGCAAAAGCTTGTTAAACTTTCTGTCTCTTCAAGACGTGTAGTGAGGCGGTGATTTTCTTGGAGAGAGAGGTGCATCTCTGTCTTCGTTTGGAGCAGCTGCTCCTGGAGGACTTCACATTCATATTTAAGTCTGTCTATTTCATTGCCCTGTGTGGCAACCACACCCTCAAGACGTTCCACTTCACTGACAGGCTCGCCAACACCTAATGAAGGGACTGTACCAGCAGCAGGTGAACAACTGGTGGTGTCTCCCTCTGTTTTCAGGTGTGTCGGACCCTACAGCTGCTGCAGACGATCGATCAGTAGACTGGTCATCAAAAAATCTTGCTTCACTGTCTTCTACAGTCGATGCTTGAGCAGTAGCTTGATCTGGAATCTGATGTGCTGATCTGGAATCTGATGTTCGCTTCTTCGGTGGCTTGCGAAGCTGCTGCATTTTGCCAAAGCTGAACACACTGGGGCAGGCTGTTTGTCGCAGCAAGTTGTTGCCACAGGATACACTGGGAATAAAGTCTGATGGCAGGAAATGCCTTGAACACACTTTGTGCATTTTGTCACGTTGAAGAATTCCCTTCATCGCTTGATGGCGATGATCCACTTTTGTATAATGTGGCATCTCTTGGAAGCGATGATACGAAACCTGCAAGTTTCAAGAGATAAACATGAAGTAAAACCTGCATCAACAAAACATTAATAACCCGTATGTGCAATACATGAATGTTGTGACCTGCGGGTGATATTTAAAATACTTCGCTTGATAATAAATCTACCACAACCGTGCAAGCGTTTGTTACCGGGCTGTTGTGGTCGATATGCATATCTGTCACGCGGACCCTTTCGATCGCGATTCTTCTCGATACAGATTAAACAAATTGCGATCGGCCCGCGATCGTGTGGTGCGCTAGAACTCGGCAAACTCGATGCAGTTAGTTGTACTATAAGAGTGATCATTGATCACGATCGTAAATGCCCGCGTTCCACCCGCGCGAGAAACGTGACGTCCGTCGCTTTATCCGCACTATCCGGATCTCATCGCGGAGCGAGGGTGGTCTGTAC